>NC_048299.1:192984186-193114626 GCF_013100865.1 Trachemys scripta elegans | reverse complement strand
CCCCTCCCACTAACTGCCCCCCCCCCCAGGACCCTCCTTGTTTCCTGTCCCCTGACTGCTCTAACCCCTATCCACCCCCCATCCCCTGAGAGATCCTGGGACTCCCAGGCCCCATCCAATTCCCCCTGCTCACTGACTGCCCCCTCCAGAGATCCCACCCTGGGATCCCACCCCCTGTCCCCTGACTGCCCCCACCCCTTATCCAACCGCCCTGGCCCCGGACCCCTTACCATGAGATGAGGCTCCTAGCCTCCCCGCAGAGCCAAACACTGCCCCACGGGAGTGTGCAGCCCTGGACCCCAGAGCGCTGCGCGCATGGCAGCATGGCTCCAGGGGAGGAGGGAAGGCGGGGGAGGGGCTGGCGGCTTGCTGCGTTCGGCCGGGCGCTCCGGCCTGGGAGCGCGCACCCCGCAGCTTGCCGTGCCGGGGAGTGGAGCCATTTGCCCACCCCTGCATTAGGGTGTGCCTGGGCACACCCAGCACACTCCTTGCGCATGCCTAAGGGTTAGCACGCTCTGGGAGGGTGGGAGGAGCGGGAACATGGCACGCTCAGGGAAGGAGGCAGGGAAGAGGTTGGGCCAGGGCAGGGAATTGGAGAAGGAGTTGGAATAGGGGCAGGGAGGGGGCAGAGTTGGGGCAGGGACTTTGGGGAAGGGGTTGGAATGGAGGCAGGGCCAGCAGCAAAGGGGGGGTCAAGCACCCAGGGGAAACAGGGGAAGTCAGCGCCTATGTTCTAGTCTTAATTTAAAGATTTCAAGTGATGATGACTCCATCACAACCCTTGGTAAGTTGTTTCAATGGTTACTTATGGGTAAAAATCTGCACCCTATTTCTCATCTGAATTTCTCTAGTTTCAGTTCCCAGCTACTGGATTTTTTTTCTTTTTATGATGTCTACTATCAGAAGTCCCACATAGGTAGTTGTAGACTGTGACCAAGCCACCTCTGAACCTTTTGTTTAATAAGCTAACTAAATCAAATTCTTAGTAGAGCGTGTTGGAAATTTTGCATTGGAATGATTTTCTGAAGGCAAATGCCTTTTTGCAAAAATCAAAGTTTCCTTTGGGAATGTTTCCATTTTCTGACAGGAAAAATGAAAATGATGGTTCCCCAGCTACCTGCCTGGCAATGGAGGTTCTTGCCAATTTCATTTCCAGCAATTGAAATTAACAAAAGCCTTCCAGAATGGCCACTGAGGCTGCATGCCCTGACTCTCAGCTGCCCCTCCCCAACAATCCGTCTCTGGGAGCTGGAGGAAAAGAAAGCTTGGCTCCCTCAGCCTTCTTGCCTCTTCCCTGGCTGCCAGAGCTTGGAGGCCCTTGATCTCTGCCTCTCTGGCAGCTGGGGTGGAAGGCTCTTGACATTTTCGCATTCTGCAGATTGATAAGAGCCCTCCAGGTTTCTTTGACAAGATCTATTTTCTGTCAACCATGTTGATTAGCATTAATTATGCTACCATCTTTTAATTCTTTATTGCTTGTGTCTGTCACATGTCAGCCTTTTCATGATTTTGCCTGGGATTGATGTCAGGCTAACTGGCCTATAGTTCCTGGGTCATTCCATGTTCTCTTAAATATTGTCACAACGTGAGCGTTTTTTAAACACACACATCCACATCCCCAAATCCATACCCGCTTCCCTGCCCTGGAAGAAACTTCTCCAGTGTTCCAAGATATTAAAACAACAACATTCATGGTTCTGAGAGGTACTTGGCTAATTGAATACTCTTCAGTACAAGTTATCCGGTCCTCAGGGCCGGCTCTAGGATTTTTGCCGCCCCAAGCAAAAACCATTTTGCCCCCCCCCCCCCCGTTTTTCTTACCCCAGCCCCGCCTCAACTCCGCCCCTTCCCCAAATCCACAGCCCTGCCTCCTCCCCCCAGGCTCTCAAGCTTAGGAGGGAGGGAGAGAGGGGGGAAGCGGCCACTCGGAGTCTCCCCCTCCCTCCCAGGCTCTCAAACCTGTGCAGCGGCGTGCGAATCAGCTGTTTCGCATGCCGTGGCTGCTTGGGATCTCCCCCTCCCTCCCAGGTTTGAGAACCTGGGAGGGAGGGCAAGCAGCGGCGCGCGAATCAGCTGTTTTGCGCGCCGTGGCACGTGAGCGGCAGCAGCGGAGGTGAGCTAGGGCGGCTGGGGCATGCTGCCCCTAAAAATGTGCCGCCCCAAGCACCAGCTTGTTTTGCTGGTGCCTAGAGCCAGCCCTGCCGGTCCTGCAGATGTAAAAATATTTAATTTAAAAAGTTGATGTTTAACATTCTTCCTAGATACTGATAGAAGAGAAAGCATTTAATTATTACTGTCAGATTTAAATACATTGTCCTGCTTATTTCCAAATATAGAATAGAAATATTAATTTAATATTTTTGCCTTTTCTCCATCACTACTTACCATTCTTGTCTAGTATCTGACCTATATACTGCTAAATTTTTGCTTGTTTCCTATATAGATAAAGAATTCCTCTGTGTCCTTAACTCTACTGGTCATAGATGTACTGTTACATTATCAGCTATCTGCATTTCCTAACAACCAATTATATCTCTTGATATCATATTTATCCACATTACTTCTTCCATCTCTCCTCTTAACCAGAATACATACAAACATACAAACCTTTTTTGTGATTGCAGAATTGTGGGGGTTTGGGGGTATCTAGTAACAGGGAATCACTTACTCACATTTACTTATTTTTTCTCACTCAGTTTTGTTCATAATTATTTTCAGTGTCAGGAAAATTACTTTTTAAAAGCACCAAGGATCTATATTACCTGTTGGGTCTGCACATAAAAAATGAAATTTGGTTGCGATGACTAGAACCGGGGCAACTATCAGTTTTTAGTTCAGTCATCAATTCATCTTTATCCGTCAGTACTATAAGTGGGTTGCAGTACTTTTTGTGGTAGAAAGTTAATTATAATTTTTAGAAACTCCAAAGATGTGTTCCTAGTGGCAGCATGAGTATATGTCATCATCACACCGTTCTGTGATTTATCAATTAGTGCATTAAATCCATTCTCGGTCGGGTCCTTCTGAATTGTCTGTAACTCTAAAACAGGTAATGATATCAAATGTAGCGTGCTGCCACCATTCCATTTTTCATAAATAGGGTGTACCCAGAATATTTGAGCTCCAGAAGACATGTGTGGGACAAGTTCTTAATTTGGTGCAAATAGGTTATATGCAAAACATTTGAAATTGGCACTATGTTCCATAGGAAAAATATTGAGTGAAACTAATATAAATAGCCATTTTTGTCATCTCTGGAATAACCCTGTATTTACAGAGATTATGTCTCTTCAATGGCAAACTTTTATTTTGAGGTTCTGATGGACATTTTCTCAGCATGAGCTCACCAAGGGCCTTCTGCATAGAACTGGCTTATAGCTCTTTGATGCACAGATGAAAGAAATTGTTGGCTGAACATAAGAACGGCCATACGGAGTCAGACCAATGGTCCATCTAGCCCAGTATCCTATCTTTCAACGGTGGCCAGTGCCAGATGCTTCAAAGGAATGAACAGAAGAGGGCAATTATCAAGTGATTCAGCCTTTGTCATCCAGTGCCAGAGTCTGGTAGTCAGAGACTTAGGGACACCCAGAGCATGGGGTTGCATCCTGCCCATCTTGGCTAATAGCCATTGATGGACCTATCCTCCATGAATCTATCCAGATGGTTGGTAACGTGAACATCCTGTACACAAATCCAAGAGATCATATTCACAGTAAAACTGAAATAGCATCATGATGATTTTTGCCACAGAAAAGGTATTGTTAAAATGCAATGATTGCTCTACTTTTAACCTGTGTCTGTCAAAAAGCCCTCTTACTGTCAAATTTATGCATTATACTGACAGAGACGCTGCTTCATTACAAATTATTTGTGTAACGATTTGCATTCAAACAAGGTGCTAAAATGAGGTTTGCAGCATATATAAAAAACAAACCCAAACCAGTAACAAAAATGTACAAACGGGGGAAAAAAATAAGTGTTTCAGTTGAACTAGATCCTGGCCCTAGTTTACATACAGGGCATGCTATTTTGGTATGGCCACATGTGCAAACTGCATCCTTGGTCAACTGATACAAAGGACAAAATCAGACCCAGAAAACAGGGAAGGAGAAATGGAGACACACCCACTCTGATGATATGGAGCTGGTGTGGTGTGGCTTGTGGAATGGAGAAGGGGGTTGCCCGCTCTGAGCAACACTTGCAAAATCTTCTCCCCCCTCTTGTCTCCCACTGGGAGATTACAGGAGCAGTCTGAAATAGCCCTTCACAGCTCCCACTGTGGGAAAGGTAAAGCTTGGGGTGGGGCCTTATCTTAACTGTTAGAAGGCTCTTTTATTACTTGTTGATCATTGGAAAGAGGAGGGGACAACTACACCCCATATCAGGACAAATCATGCCTGGCTGTGCTCCTTGGCTGCTGGCTCCATTTTAGAGTAGTCAGCCAGGACAATGTCAAACTGTTTTGGGATGTATAAATCCATTCAGTCTCTTCAGGTCTAGGAAGCCAGAGAATACTCTGCAGCCCTCCTCCTATATTCAGACAATACCAGGCATTGCATAGCACCAATTGCCATATTTCACAGTCCTAAAGCTAGGTGAAGTCACAGACTGGCAATTGGGATGGGTGTCTACATTAAGTTTTATGCAGTACATAATCTATGTGAGTGTCCACACTGATGGAGCTCAGTCCTCTCATGGAGCTGCTGAGGACTATGCTCTGGGTGCTGTTAGAATTATGATTTACCCCACTGGTTTTATTTCAGGACTATGCTCTTTGGGATATTTAGGTCTGAAAGGCTGAATTTGTGTGACAGACATATCTAGCTTCAGAGAGTTACATCTTTATATTGTAGAGTAATTGTCAACATTTTCCTGAAGCAAATTTATTACTGTAATCCCCTCTAGTAAATCGCTAACTGAATTTGCAAATTCACTAGGTTAAATTTACTATAATTTTTAGTGAACATCTGCAATTTATTTGTCATGAATGAACTATGGTAATGAAATCAAATTGAGAATTTTAATGTGTTTTTCAAGTTCTAAGGATCCCACAGATCTCAATTTAGCTTTTGGGTAGTGCAATGATTTTGTAGGGAAATACCACAGACATTCTTCACACAGCAATAAATAGGGCTGATCTTAAGCGGATGCTCAGGACTCTAAAAACTGATGTGTACTATTAGAATGATGCAAGTTTTTGCTTAAGTAGAAAAGTAGGCAAATGCTGGCTTTCCCATGGTGCCTTTTGATCAAGGTCTGGCCCTGACCCCAATGCACATAGGAACTAGGAGATTAGAACTTGGTTTATGATTGAAGAAATTTTGGCCAGGATACAAGGATACAATGTCTTTTTCTTTAGTTGTGGTGGGATTTAATCCCAAAGTAGTGGCCAGCTAATAATGCTTATTTTCTATTAGGTAAATTTTTCAAAAGGAGCACCTCTTGGAAAATATAGCTACCATAGTAATGTTAAATGAATAATAAATGATTACATACTGTTTATGCTTGGCTTTACACACATAATGGAAAGGTGTTTTAAATAAAGGTAGAAATATGTTTTAAATAAAGATAGACCAAATATCCTGACAAGATCAGGTTTAGTTAGACTCTGTTGTTTGGATGCTTCACCAGAGCTGGGATATATTTTACATAGGGGGAATTTTGCAACCCAATCTTTGGCCAGTTTTAAGTTGTTTTGCAATGCTTCTATGGTACAAGATGAGGACTGGCGCACTGGAGAATAAAAAAAAATCTAACAAAAGGAGAAAGGATAAGAAAAGTTGACTTTTTCTGGAGGTAGCTACAGCTTATGTGCATGGAGACATTCTATTTTCTTACACTGGAGTAAATCTGAACTACCTTGAAAAGTCAGTAGTACTTCTAGCTTAAACTGGAGTAGCTGATCAAAATTAGACCCAGAATTTACAGCAGTCTCCTGTAACTGACTTATTGGTTACATTTCCCAATAATTGATCATTGAATTCAGGTCACTTGCCATGTACTGTTTTTCATGTTAATGAGTGTATTTTAGTTGCTTTCACCACCTGTTATGTGATGGCACCTGATAGATTAAAAGAATCTGCTGTTTTGAACCTTCAGTCAGTCTCCAGTGAAAATGTGGCTAAGAAATCAGAGGGGAAAAAAATACCCACATTGTCATGATGGCAGATTAACAGCCTACCTGAAAATATTTTTTAAAAAAAGGCAACTAAGAGAATTAAAGGACAAAGTCTCTTTCTGGACAGGTGCAACTAGCTGAGGACAGAATTCAGCCTTACAGCTTCAGAACAGGAAATATTCAAAATGAACAGTATTTCAAATATTTTAAAATAAACTTAAAGTGCTTTGAGAGCTATTGATGAAAAGCAACATGTATAATTCATTCTTATCCCCACACTACTGATGGAAAAACTGAAGCAAAGGGGTTGTGTGATGTGCCCAATATCAGTCAATGGAAGTAATCAGGAGAGAATTACAGGTGTGATGGCCCTCCAGTGCAGCGATCAAGACTTTTGACCACATCTGCTTGTATTCTTGTAGAAGAGATAATAATGAGAGCCTCATTAGGAAGGCTTTCATGGAAGAGAAATCATTAGTGCCTGTGAGCTATCTAACAAAAGGACCCCACATAATAAGGCTGTTGAAGTATTAAAATAAATACAGGGCCTCATCCAATACCCACTAAGTCAATGAGAACCTTTCCACTGATTTCAAGTAATGTTAGATCAGGCCTGTAAAGAATTAGAAGTCTCAGATTACTGAATATAATGTTGCCGTACATGCACA
Source organism: Trachemys scripta elegans (assembly GCF_013100865.1). Classification (NCBI taxonomy): domain Eukaryota; kingdom Metazoa; phylum Chordata; order Testudines; family Emydidae; genus Trachemys; species Trachemys scripta. The sequence continues at coordinate 193,107,837 of NC_048299.1, read as the reverse complement.
GATGAACACTAGAAATCAGAAGACTTTTGACTTAGGGTTTTGTTTTAAAGTAAATCAAGAATTTACATTCTACACTTGCTAAGTAAAGTTTTTGAATTTGTGGCTGTAGAAGAGAAAAGGTTTAAATACACTTTGTTCTTTTTCCTAAAGAAAATATTTACAAGGACAAAAAAAAAAAAAAAGGCGATTTTCTTTTGGAAAACAACAAATAAGAAAGCCACATTGTTTTAAGCACAATCTGTCTATTTAGTATTACCAGTTCTACAGAAAGTGCATTCCCTCAAATTCTAGTGCTTTAAATATATAGAAATTATACCAACTGTGTATCAAACCTTAAGCATCTTTTCAAAAACTTACAATATTCTTATTTAAATTAGTTACTTGTAATCCTAGCGTAACTGTCCAGCAGGTATAATGTATAGCTAGATTTGGAGCATCTAATTGTCCCATGCTTTACAATTATAAGCTATAGAAAGTACCTCGGCATGAATGCTCCACTTGTAAGACTTGGGTGGAAAATAAATTGATGGTTCCAATTGGCTAATGAAGGAAACTATTCTGATATTGCAGTCTTTTGAAGAAAGAAAGTGATACCAGTGAAGGTAATGAATCAGTTGACATATTTATTCATGGTCTTTTGTATTCAGTAGCTTTTTTGGAAAATGTGGAAATGTTACTTAAGTTGAGGTGCTTATCACACAGCCAGAGAAGTCTGACTATATTGCTAATAAAGAAGCCGAAGAGGATTTCAACAGAAAAGCAAGTACAGTAGAACCTCAGAATTATGAATACCAGAGCTACGAACTGACTGGTCAACCACATGCCTCATTTGAAACCAGAAGTATGCAATCAGGCAGCAGCAGACACAAAACAAAACAACACTATTCTGTTAAATGTAAACTACTAAATAAATAAAGGGACAGTTTAAAAAAAAGATTTGACAAGGTCAGGTCAATGGCACAGAGGGGCTAAGGCAGGCTCCCTGCCTACCCTCGCTCCTCTCGGCAGCGGCCGGCTGCCCCCATCCCAAGTGCCAGTTCCACAGCTCCCATTGACCAGGAACCATGGCCAATGGGAGTTGCAGAGGTGGTGCCTGTGGGCATGGGCAGCACGCAAAGCCCCCTGCTGCACCTCTGCCTGGCCGCTTCCAGGAACCATCTGAGGTAAGTGCCGCCCGGCCAGAGCCAACCCCCCTGCCCCAGGTTGGAACCCCCTCCTGCACCCAAACTCTCTTCCATATCTCAACCACCTGCACCAGCCCTGAGCCCCCTCCTGCACTCCAAACCCCTCATCCCTAGCCCACCTCACAGCCCACACCCCCAGCCAGAGCCCTCACCCCTTCCCATACCCCAACCCCTGGCCTCAGTCCAGAGCCCCCTCCCACACATTTCTGGCCCCACCCCGGGGCCCACACCCCAGAGCCCGCACCCCCAGCTGGAGCCCTACCTAAACCCCTAGCACACCCCAACCCCCAGTATTAGCCTGGTGAAAGTGAGTGAGGGTGGGGAAGAGCGAGTGGTGGAGGGGGGCTGGAGTGAGCAGGGACAGGACCTTGGAGAACGGGCAGGGCAAGGATGTTTGTTGCATGCAGAAGAACTGCACAGAGCCCCACTGAAGTTAATTTTGAGGAGAAAAAGGGGAAAAGAATTCTGAAAAAAAAAGTTTGCAACATTACCCTCCCCCATGCATCTTATTTGCTACTTTTCTGTTTTCAAAACTTACATGCACAGTAACACATTTTCCCATACCTAAAGATCACTGCTGAGCACCCCTCAGCTCTTGAATTTCACACTTTCCTTTCCCTCAGACCTTTTCTCTAGGTTTGTCATGCTATATCTACTGTAACCTTTCTCCAGCCTGGCCATGCAGGTTATGCTGAAATGGAATAAGTGCTCTCTAATTATATGGATAATTGTGATAATACAATTCATGTCTCTGAGTGAATAGTTAAACTTTAAATTCCATTTTGGGCTTTTCCTGTCATCAATAAACTGCTCATTTTGATCTTACTGTATACCTCATTACCTCTGAATGTGAGGTAGTAATTAAATTGCAATCTGGGACAACAAGTTGTTCTCTCAAAACGATGTCTTCAATGATTTATAACATAAATTGCGTTAAAAGGCCTCAGCAGGTTGCATTGGCTGTGTAGGTTTTGTAGTGCACTTACTAAATTGAGCAATAGGCAGCAGCTACCAAAGGGGCCATTCCTAAAAGGGGGTCAAAAAAGTATATTAGGTCCTAAAGGCATCCCTAGCTGCAGAGAAGTGAAATGCTCCAAGAGTGACTCGTGAGTTTGGTACAGAGAATAAGGGACAGTGTTCTGAGAGATGCAGAAGAAAGATAGCTGACAAGTCTGCACTCTCATAGTGTAAAAGAAGGGACATCAAGGCCACACTTTATTTTTCCTGTTGAGACCAGACATTTTGCCTCAGTTGCCCAAAATGCCTTACAACACTTTAAATTGGAAATTTGCAGAAAAACCTCAGGAAAGGGTTTAAAATTCAGAAAAATTATAATTGGCTTAATCAGACATAAAATGAGTGGACCCTTTGGAATGCTTAGAATAGTACTTAGTTTTAAGAATAAATCTTTAATTAACTAAAAATTAAGGAGATTTTTAAATTAGAAAATCTAGTAATGGCGGCTACAGGGTGATGGAATATAGTGGGAAATCCCATTTCTAGGGCATAGAGAGGTCCATTGCATATGATGTAATAACTTCACTTCCTGTGACACAATGGTAAATTCCACTTCCTGTGGGGAATGACTCAGCAAAATCCCATAGTGATACATTGTAGCCCATAGGAATACATGGGACTTTCAAACAGGACATAGCTAGGGTTCATCCAAAGGTCATCTGAGAGATCCCATAGGAATACATAGGAGATAGGGATGATACAATCAGGAGATAGGATTGCATCACTTCCTGTATATGTGGCACAATTAGCATATAATTAACATATGCTAATTCCTGGAAGCTGATTGGCTGAACATGGGTCTCACATGTCGGAACATGTGATGTAAATTATCATACGTAAATCCATAAAAGCTGATTGGCTGAATAACGATAATAAATTGTAGCTAACAAGCTGCAAATCATATATAAAGGCGACAGCCAGCAGGTTAAAACCTTGTAGGGAACAGGGACCTGAAGGAGAATAGAGTGCTGCAGGACACCTGGAAGGAGGAAGGTGCTCAAGGAGCTACGGCCATAACACCAGCAGAACCTCGGTAGGTGAGAAACTGCTTAACTAATAGCTATTGCATTGCAGCAAAGGCAACGGCTATGGAGTTCTGAAACAACGCCTACTAGCATCAGACAACGCTCACTAGCGGCCATCGCTCACAAAGCAGCTACTATGGCAGCAGGACCACAAGCCATAGCAATGGCTTCCGTAAGTAGCTAACGGCCGTTCCATCCTAGTAAAGCAGCTACAACAGCACCGGAAGCCACGCTCGCTAGCATCTTTCCCAAGCAGCTACAGCAGCAGCACCACAGAATTCTATGGTCTCCACTGCAACGACTCTTGTGAGTAGCCCAGTTAACAGCACTTTTACTATAGCAACAGTAGCAGCAGCCCACCCAGGGTTCCAAGGTTGCCCCGGGCAATAGCCGCTTCTGCTACCCAGCCAGCAGGAGACCACTGCAGCAGCCACCACAACAGCCACTAATGGGTTTCTGTCTCTGTCACCACAGAGCAGCATTTACCTCAGCAGCTGCTTGCAGTGAACTCACCAGAGAACCTGCACTCCCTAAATTTACCAATGATCCCTAATTGAGACAGAGCAGAAGGACTTTGTATGACAGTTCAGAGGGATTTTTAAGAAGCTTCTGTAAGTTAAATTTTCGTCTATTTCACATCCAATAGCATATGTGTTTCGAAAGCTGAATGCCTGAGCTCTGAGTGAGATCTTCTCCTACCCATTTAGTAACCACCAGGCCAGCACTTACTAGATGCTTAGTTTTAAGTATTTAATATTGAGTGTTTAATATATTGTTATTGTCATAAGTTATAGAGTATTAAGATTCTACTGTTATATTGTTATATGCCATAGAGTAATTGAAATTGTTATTGTAGTGTTGCGTTTTTATTTGCTGCACCATTTCATTTCCTTTTTATCTGTAACCCTATTTTATCTATTTTATTTCACTAAGAGGGTAGTGAAACACTGGAATGGGTTACCTAGGAAACTGGTGGAATCTCCATCCTTAGAAGTATTTAAGGCCTGGCTTGACGAAGCCTTGGCTGGGATGATTTAGTTGGTGTTGGTCCTGCTTTGAGCAGGGAATTGGACTAGATGACCTCCTGAGGTCTCTTCCAACCCTAATATTCTATGATCTATCTCTACTCTTTTATTGTAACCATCACTTCTAAATAAATATTACTTTTAGTTTTCGAAGATTTACTGCTTGACTGTCCATTCTTGATCAGAGGGCTTTCAAGGGGAAGTTAGCTACCTGCAGCTTTCCCTGGAAATTCTTTTAGAGCGGGCCACAACCTTAATTATCAGAATAGATAAACTCATTGGTTCAATATAATTGGTCTCAAATCTTCCGGTAGCACTTCAACCTCATGTCCCATTCTGCCTTGAAACAATAAAGTGTCCTAGATAATTGCTTACCATGACCCTTACTTCCACAGGACAGTGAGGTTATTCTGGGGAGGGCAGTATCAGGCTTCTGAGGGCCCATATATCCATAGGTGCTGTTTTCCCTGGTATGCCCTACTGCAGATATTCTCCAGTCTTTTCACATTGGTTATCTGTCTAGACACTTAAATGACCCCATCACCATAGTATCTGAAAATATCTGTGCCAAGATTTCTTCCTATGTTCTTCTACTATATTGAATAGCACCCAAAGTATTTCCAGAAGAGCCAAGACATTAGAAGAAATAAAACAGGGTATTTCCTTTCAAGGATGAGTCTAATCAAATGGAAATTCTTAAAACTCGATCTACTGAGTTCACCATCTGTGTGGAGTTATGTACAGCATTTAGGACTCCAAGAATCATTTTTGGTTATCCTCCCTTCATCCTTGGAGTAAGTTCTGCTGTCTTTAAATGAAGCCACCACCACCTAAATCCCAGTAAGGTCAGAATCAGGACTGAAAGGCTGACAAGCCCTCATTTTGCTCATTAGTTTATTTTGCCTCAGGCTAGCAACAACTTTGACAATCACTTTCAACACTGCCTTACAAGCAGTTATTTATATATGGCACCATTATGTCTAGTCAGACAAATTGTATTTGGTGTTCCAGGCCCCTTATTTTGAGTGCGAAGGTCCCCATCCTGCAATTGGATGAGCAAGGGGCAGAGCGGGGCGGCTTCTGCAGCTTTGCAGAATTACATCGAGCTCATTGGGTCAGGAGTCTGCCCACGCATCACCACTTTGGTGGACTGAGGCCTTAATTTCTAACCTATTTACAAAATTTGTGAGAAGGGTCCTAAGAGTTTGAGGCTTTGGGACTTTTAGGAAGGTAAATTTTATAGGAGCAATACTCAGTACTGTTTTTTCCTGGCTGTATCCTGTCTTGACTTTCCCATACTGCAATCATTTCCTCCTTTTAGATTTTATTTGGGTACATACTATTAGCACCACACATTTGAGGATAATCCTATGCTGCAGTTTCCTAAAGCAGATCTGCGTGCTTCCCTGTGCTTGTGGTGACAGATCCCTTAGATTGAAGTACCACAGTAACTACAGACACAAGATATCCAGCTGTAGTTTGTGGGGGGAGAGATGGATTATGTGTCACAGCAATCTAATGCCTGTAAAGTGTGGGCTGTAGACCTAAACACTGTGAATGGAAAAGAAGCAGAAAAAGATTCAGGAGTAGAACTGTGTGAATAATAATTTTTTCTAGTTTACTGGCAATTCCTAAGGGGACAAAAAATCATTTTGGGATAAATGAGCATTTTAGTGTTTTTGGATTTAAAAATAAAGTTAAAGGAAATTTTGGAACAGTTATATTGAACTGAAATATCAAAACATTTTATTTCAACTTTTTTAAAAAGGGTTTCATTATTTTCTGAATGTTTTGTTCAACCAAGATAATTCAGTGAAATTACCACAAATTTGTAAACTGTCACTGAAATTAAAGCTGTATTTTTTACAGAAAACAGTTTGAAAATTTTTACCCAGCTGCATTTAAGGGCCTTAAAATATAGGGAAAAAATTTTAATGTTAAGTCCCATAGTAACTGAAGTAATTTAAAGTTACCAAAATTCCCATGGAGTCTCATGACATTTCAGGTCAAAGTCTTCAGAGCTGCAGAAAATCTTTTAAGCCTGTGCCAGTCTTCCAGGCTAGATTGACACTGTTAAATCTGGAGTAGGCTTTATATGAATTTAACCCCACCTCTAGTAGTCTGACCAATCAATAACCATCTGACTCAAAATGTATCCTCTCATCTAGCAGAAAACACTGCAGCTCTGAACTTTTCCTCAAGTTCAGGAAGGCTCAACCATCAGTATAATTCCCCCAAGATTTATTAGCTCTGAGGAAAGGGAAAGCTGACCCTGTACAGCAAACACTGCTGTTAGTTTCTACCTTCCCTCTGCCTTCATTTAAAGGAAGTGAATACCAATTATCTATTCAGCCTTAACCTATCAATCCCCTAGGCCACTTGATTCCTAGTAATGGACTACTGTCATACCACCCCATTCTATTCAAAGAAACACAGGGCCATTGCCTTTAGCAAGAGACAGCTACAGAGATGGAACATCCCCCAGATCTGTCAATCTGAAGTTGTTACTATGATACAAATTAGCTTTTTTCCAATAATTGCAGTTTTCTATCAAGTGAAAGAAATTAGAGCATATTCTGGGTGATTAATTCATTTTTATATTGTAAATATGTGTGGATAGCAGAATGAATACTAACTAAGACAAAACATGGATCTGTGTGTTCAGTTTTTCACGGACAAAATTTTTGCCCTCTAATGCAGCAATCATTTGAAAAAAAGAAAAATCTTGCCACAGACCTGGTCAAAATGTTTATTGTCCTGTGATTGCTATAGTCTACTGTGCTGGGCGATATTCCCTGTCTGTCCTTATTGCCCACAACTTGCATTTCTAATCAAGTCAGTGAAAGCCAGAAAGAGTCTTAGGTGAAAGCAGTGACAGGCCTTTATTTTTCTGTTAGCCTGACCTTAGGAACAGGGACTGAATTATTGATAGACAACACTACATCAATCAGAAAGGCCTCTGTAAACCATCAGGTTTCTGACCATGGTTCCAATTTGAAAAATAGCCTTAGAGGAGATTTAGGATCATTGATGTGCTGCTTCCCTCTCAGGACTGCTGGCCAAAGATGAAGCAAAACACAGATTTGAAGCGTAAGCATATTATCTTTTGCTGGCTTTAGAATGACAGGAATTACATTGAAATGCTGTGGATGTAGCCTGGTTATTAGGCTGATCTTTGTGGTGATTATAACCGGTGGACAACCTGAACTTGGGGAAGTTACAAGAAAAATAAAACGCTTCCTAGTACTAAACTTAAACTAGACCTGGTTCAAGGTGAAATTCTTACCACAGGTTTTCAATAGCATTGCTGACAAAGTTTCAGGTCAGGATCTGCTCCCAATGTCTAACAGCTGTTTCTTTTGTTGTCTTAAGTAAAAAGAGAGTGATGGGGTGTTTTGCCCCTCACTTTTATAGTTCAGTCACCCTTTCAAATGCATTTTACCCATGAGTGTCTCCTAGATAAAGTTCTTCCCAGCTGAGAGCAAGGAGACCTAGATATTATCACCATGATATTATTGACCAGCAAGTTATTAGTTTTCAAATGATGCCTTACAAGGCATATTTTGTACAAAGATTGTTATCAATACAGTGTTTAGGGTGTGAGTACAGGGTTGCATTCTGTCACACATGATTAAAGAGTGTAAATAAAGTCATCTACCAGATGTGACCAGAAAGGAAAATTGGCCAAGATTTTCATAAATGACTAGTCATTGTGTGTGTCAGCCATAGACATTTAAAGGTGCTTGTTTTTTCAGGAAGTAGGTGCTAAGCACTTTTTGAAAATTAGGCTCCTTTAAAGTGTCTCAGGTTGGATACCCAAAAATTCAAGCCTCCAAAATTATTGTCTACTTTTGAAATCCCAGGCCAATAGAAATATTATGGGGCAAAAGGAACCACCAAGTTGGAACTAATTAGTAACCCAATAGAACCACAAATGCAGTAGACATTCTGGGCTAGACTTCATCTATAGCTTTCATTTCCAGTTAAAACATTATCTACAAATGTTAGAAATTCCAAGGTGGTGAGAAAATTATATTAAAAACCATTAGCCACCTTAGAAGCATGATGGGAGGTTTCAGCAGCTAAGTAATATCAATTTACTTCCCTTTCTCTTTACCTTCAGGTTTTGAAGTTCCTACTTGCCACATTCAACTTGTCCAGTGTCCCATGCTGCTTTCAGCTGCCACGATTGGACCTCTTTAATGAGCTTGGCTGGAAAACAAGCGTTATGTTTTACAAAAAAAATGAGGGTTTGACATTTGTGTGGTTCTGCATGGAACAAAAACTAGACCTTTCAAAATATTTTATGAAGTAGAGACCTCAGAATAGCCAGGACAATTATCTGGGATGCAGAAGTCTCTGCAGTGCCTGATTTAGAGCAGGGACTTGAACTTGCTTGAAATCAGGCTGAGAAAGGACTTGAATCTGAGTCTCCCACATCCCAGGTGAGCACCCCAACTAGGAGGCAAGTGGCTATTTTGAGGTGTCTTGTTTGACCAGAAATTCCATCCAGATCCGAGAAGCCTTCCTAATGAATTTTTCATGAGACAGATACATTTCTGTGGAAAAGTTTGTTTAGTCAAACTGGCATTTTCTGACACTCCCCACCCTATCAAATCCAAAACACTGTTGAATAATTCCTCACCAGCTCTACTGTCAAAGGCTTCAGACTGGCTCAGGACAGTATGGTCTATGGTGTGATCACAGAACTGTGATCCAAGTACTCCTGAGTTCTTTATCTCAGCTCTGACATAGTATTTCTTTTGGCTTTGGCATATAACTTGCATTGGTTTTCCCACTTGTAAATCTGGATAGCAATACCTACTTTACCAGGAGTTTAGAAGTGTCATAGTTAGTTACAATAATTGATGTTTGATTAGGAAACTGGAAGTAATAATCATATTTAGAGGTAAAGTGAGTTATTTGACCTGGAATAAGATATGTTCTCAGTATTGTGCTGTTTTCTACAGTTAAAAAAAGCCTATCTTCTAATACACACATTTGAAAAATTTTAGAAAATTTGTTGGCGCAGGACAGGCCCCAGAGTGGCTCTGTGGTATGTGTGACATCAACAGCAGAAAGCAAGTTGAGGTATCACACTGAGTGTGAGCCAGTGATCTAGATTCTAGACTTCAGGACCTAAAGAGAAAGTGGGTTTATTCTGCTTTATATTAATAAGATGTCGAAAAAGCTTGTGGCTTTCAGCACAAACTGAGGGTTTTATTTTTCAATAATTGCTCTTCACCATTAATATTTGGGACAGAATTTTCAAACTTGGATGAGACCTTAGAGAGACAAGGTGGTGGGTAATACCTTTTATTGGAGGCATTTAAGTACATATTAATTAATAAGTGGCTTTGTTTTCCAAAGATGATGAAACTCTAAATCATTGAAATTGCCACCAATTTATAGGTGGTAAGTGTGCATTCAGTTGCTTAAATGATAGGCATAGACGTTTGAATTTCTGGTAGTAGGACCTAATTTTCAGCCTCAAGCTTCCACTTGTTCCTATACAAAATTGCACATATGCCCCTACTTTCCACTTGCAAACTTTCACAGGGTTTTCTGGATGCAAATTATAACACTCGTGTGAGCACAGGAATGGGAATTTTAAAACAAGTGTATGCAGGTACTTGCACCTTCAAATTCCAGTGCAGTTTGGGCCAAACACAAAAGGAGGTTGGATAGAGACCTGACTAAAAATCTGGCCCTTACAATTCAATAATTTGTAAGTAGGTCACCACCAATAGTTTAAAGTTAGTCAAAAATATTGGATCTTCACTATATTACAAAGTCTGTCTTCCTTTCAGCTTTAGAGTTTAGGCATTGAGGCCCTGAAACAGCAATCCACCCTTAAGGCAAAGCTCTTAAGAATGTGCTAAAGTGCCATTGAATGAATGAAGTCAGAAATGTCTTTAGGACGTTATCATGTGCTTAATTTTATGTATGTGCTTAAATTCTTTCCAAAACTGTGACCTAATTTCCTTAGTCTAATATCAATTGTTCTAAAGGCTTATTCCAGGGGTCGGCAACGTTCGGCACGCGACTCGCCAGGGTAAGCAACTTAGCGGGCCGCGCCAGTTTATTTATCTGCTGACGCGGCAGGTTCGGACGATTGCGGCCCCCACTCACCGCGGTTTGCCATCCCGGGCCAATGGGGGCGGCAGGAAGTGGCGCGGGCCGAGGGGTGTGCTGGCCGCAGCTTCCTGCCACCCCCATTGGCCCGGGATGGTGAACCGCGGCCAGTGGGGGCCGCGATCGGTCGAACCTGCTGCATCAGCAGGTAAATAAACTGGCCTGGCCCACTAGGGTGCTTACCCTGGCGAGCCGCATGCCAAACGTTGCCGACCCCTGGCTTAGTCTATGTTTATATATTGAAAGTAGACAATAATTTGTGTTTTACAGATATACAATATGAGAGTTCTTTTCCCCAGAATCTTACATTCTAGTTCACATACACAAAATCATTCAGATGCACAATTGACCACTTAAAAGGTACAAACTCAATCAAACCCATGTATTTCTCTTTGGTGTGTGTGTAATCCAACTACAGGGCCAAGTTGTGCTTGCGTTACACAAATTGGCTCATTATGGTCTGCTGCCTAAATCACATACAAGAATGTAAGGTAAGAGAAATTCTCCTTAGATTCATTGATAGGTGTCAGCCCTTCTAACTGCAAGCTTTTTTTAGCAGGGGTGGCACACAATGTGTGTCATGTATGCCACAGCATACATTTCACTCAGATTTATTTTTCTCTTCTATTTATGTCCTTTCCCATTCATTTCCTAGTCCATTCAGTCTTTTATTTTGTTTTCAAAACTGCATCTTTGCTTTTTCAAGTGGCTTGGCTCAAGAAGTACAGATATAATAGTCATGAATACCATTTATAATCAAGAGGGAGGAAATGATCTTTAAAAGTTGCTCGCTAGATGAATTTTAAGGGAGCTATTTAGAAGTATAGATGCAATGAAACATCTGCCATTGTAATTAAATAATTGTTTATATCCTGAATGATGATTTTTAGGAAGTCACATTGTGCTTATTTTTCTGAAAGTGGCTCTAATGCTTTTCTTTCTGACCTTGGTGTTTTTTAAATTATTTTCCCTTTTTCTTCTTTCTTCCCAATAGACATTTCTGTATATGTCATTTGGGTCTTGTATCCAATGAATTGTTATGATCACATACCAGGTATGAGATACCCTGGATCTGGAAATGAAACGTGATTTTCTATTCCAGGTGTACTAACTCATACCACATGACATAAATGACACCTCTTTCAGTTAGTGATAGGGCTTATATCCTCATTTTGTCCAACTACTAGCTAGTAAGATACTTAATTACAGTGAGATAAATAATTAAGCAGCTCCAACATACTCTATCCCACAGAAGACCATGATATATATTCCTCACACAAAAATCTTTGTTATGGTGAAGTTACTGTTTCAAGCACATCAGTGGATTGAGTGCATAGTACCTTTCTGAGAATGTTAGAATTGAAAACACATCCATCAAATGCTACAAACCTAGGACATTCAGAGTTAAGGTTGTACTCCTCAAACATGACACACTAGCTCGAATCTTTCCCTGCAGAGAAGCCAGCCTACTATCTTTTCTTCCTGACTTATTGAGGATTGAAAGTGTGCCCCACAGAACATTTTAATAGTGTTTCATACATATATCTCTTTGCTACCAAGTATGATTTGTCACCACTAGCTTCTGCTTTTTTCATCATGTATGTATGGGAGATTGAGGGATGTATGGGTCAAATTGTGAATGCCAGATTGTATTTCAATCTCTATTTTGATTATATCCTTCACTCTCACCTTCATTTTGGTATTAGAGCATCCCTTTTGTGTGAGGGGGTGCATGGTGATGGATGATGTGAGCCATCAACTCTGAGTGACTTGCCTACCAGAACAATGGGTGTGCTGCTGGTATGGGCCAGTTATTTTAAATGGAGACTTTACACAAAACCCTATCTGGGAGGAAGGGACTGAAATTCCCTAGTCTAAGTATATGGTTGGGAGAGCTCAGCTGCAGTTTCTCCCCCTGGCCAAACCAGGACTATTTAAGGGGAAAGGGGGCTTTCTGAGAAGGAGGATTGACAGATGACTGAGTTGGACAAATGAAGGCGGCAAAGGAGGAAGAGGTCTGTCTCAGAAACTAGTACTGGTCTAGGGATAAAAGTCTGTGTTGTTAATAAATTCTAGTGCTAAGCCTGCAACTGTTGCTTAGCTGTCATATTATCCCTGAAGGGGTTAGAGAAATCAGAGCGCCAATAGCTAGGCGGAACTCCGGGCAAGTGTGCATATGTGACTAAGTGCCCGGAGGGCTGTAGTATGGTTTGAGGATCCGCGGTGGCTGGAATGTGAGATCCTATTGCTGAAGAAGAGAATGTACCTCAAAAACCCAAAGCTAAGAACAGTGAACAGCCATTATCCAGACCCAGGGGGTTTTGAAGAATGTGGGCCCAGGATTTGGGTCCGTTTACAGACTGGTCCCCACAGGGGGCCCCAGAATCAGGTTGTAACACTTGTCTCTAATACTAAATATGATTTGCCACTACAGTAGGTTATGCTTTTTTCAGGCAAAAATTCAAATTTATGGTCTGTATATGAGGTTTGTATATAAAGACGTGCTAGCTTTGTGTCTAGTGACACCTGGCCACCATATGGAATCATTGGATTCAATCTTGTGAGGTGCAGACCATCTCTGTAAAGGGCTGAATATCTCCAGCACATGGATTTTTTGACCCAACACATCGTGATTGTAGTGTGCTAAAATAATGTTGCGTTGTTTCATGAAACACTTATTAGGGTAGGTCTACACTTACCCGGTAGTTCGGCGGCGAGCGATCGAACTTCCGGGTTCGACTTATCGCGTCTTGTCTGGACGCGATAAGTCGAACCCGGAAGTGCTCGCCGTCGACTGCGGTACTCCAGCTAGACGAGAGGAGTACCGCGGAGTTGACGGGGGAGCCTACCTGCTGCGTGTGGACCGAGGTAAGTTCAAACTAAGGTACTTCGAACTTCAGCTACGTTATTCACGTAGCTGAAGTTGCGTACCTTAGTTCGAATTAGGGGGTTAGTGTAGACCTGGCCTTAGTCTTATCTTGTTTCTGATATGAGTGTGGAACATCTATAACAGCAGGATTTTAAGATTTTAAGAAGGATAACTCCTTCTAGATGATAGCTGATATATTTTAAAAAAATCATATAGGTTAGACTTTATTTCTCAATCTAATATCTCTCTCATTTAAACTGTCACCATAAGCTATCAGGAACTTTTAAAGATGTACATACATTTCATTTACAGACAAAACCACAAAACAAACACACACACACACACACACACACACCAAAAAAGCATCAAATTATTCATGTTTTGTTTACAGCTTCAGGGCTTTGATTTTAAAAAAACAAAAACAAAAATCCTATCCAGCTCCAAATTGTATGCCCGTAATTTTGCACTCAAATATTTGCATATGCAAAATTACGCATCACAGCATGCAAATGATCTGTTTAAACATTTAACTACTGTATCTGATTTCCAGGACTTTGCAAGAGTTTGTACCTGTGAAAACTGAGTTCACATTTGAGGGTTGAACTTCTAGGGCCATAATTTCAGAAACAGTGAAGGCTAAAGAGATTTTCCCTTGTGCTGAGAATGTGTGACATATTTCTGCTAAGAATGAGGGTTTTATGGCTACAAGTCCTGGAAAATGGGGACTCAACAGAAAGGTGAAAGAGCAACAAGCTTGATCCAAAACCTATGGAAATCAATGGAAAAATCTCTCAGTGACCACAATGGGCTTTGGAGTAGATCTATTTATTATCAATATGTGCCCCTACAAGTTGAGATGTTGTGAATGACTTTTTTTCTATAAAAGAGAAGAAAGCATGTAAACTAACTTGGCCTCCAACTTCCCCTCCCAGCTTATCTGAAGAATTGTCCCTTGAAAAATTAGAAGCTATGTACAGACCCAAACAAGCTAATAGTTTTTCTCTTCTCCTATGGCCTGACCAAAAGTCCTTTGAAATCAGTGGGAGTCTTTCCATTGATTTTAACAGACTTTAGATCGGGTTCCTACAGAAGAAGGGTGGGACTGACGGATAGTAAATAAAACAAGTGAGAACAATTTGGTGGTGCTCCAAAAAAAGCCATCTCAAATCCTCCATCTTGTCCTGTGCATAGTAGAATGATCATGGTAGACAGGAGTTAGACTGTGAGGGAAATCTGTTTCCAAAGCCTAACCAAGAATACTAAGGCCAGCACTATTTCTCCATCACAATAATAATGTGTCTGGAATTTTCATTAGCAATATATGCTCAACTGTTTGGTTTCATGCCCCTGTGGAGATGGAGCATTATGGATTATCCCCCTTCCCCTGAAGGAAGAATGTGCAACAATATGGAGCTAAAGGTAGATATTTAGGGACTCATTTCCCATAAATATGGTATTGGACAGTTAGCTAATCCTGTATTAACTAATATGTATTGCTCCATTTGCCCAGCCATAATTATTAGAATTTAATTGTTAAAATAATTGCTACAAGAGGCTTATAAAGACATTTTACATTAAGTCTCTAGTCTGCTGTTAAATAACTAGATAACTCATGGAAAATTCTGAAAAATAAGATCTTATAAAATAAATACAAGCAGCAGTTGAGCAGAAACATGACTAGGTTCTACATCACAAATCAATAAGAGCTCTCCCTTTGACTTCAGTGGAAGTACAACAGGGCCCAAACCATGGTTGCCACTAAAAATGATATATAAACAATCATTTCCCATAGTGCTAGAAGTGATTTTATCATGATGTTTCCAATCCAATTCTATTGATTTGTATTATGGTATATGCAGAGACCTTAACTGAGATCAGGGCGCCATTGGGCTAGGCTATGTAAGAATATGTAGTAAGAGATGGTCCCTGCTCCAAAGAACTTACTGTTTACATCTGTTGTAAGCATAGTATATTACATATAATATACTGTAATACCACAGCACAGTCAAGTACTGTGACTAGGCAAACACTGACTTTTAATTGCTTTCATCATAGTTTACATTTTTTGTCTTTCATTTCTTTTATAATAAAGGATAATTCCATATATTCAGATACTATAATGTATACCAAATGAACTGCATTTCTTGGAGGAAGGAGGATGAGACACTTCATAAAAATCAAGATGTAGCAATGTAAAAAGATCAGACCTATCTTTAAAACCTTCTCCTTTCTGCTGAAGATACCATTTTTTAAACCTGTTAGACAGGAGGCAAGACTAGATGATCATAGTGACCCTTTTTGCCAGAATCCTATAACTTGCATGTTATGAGGAACTTTTCAAAAAACAGCCCTGGAATTGGTGATTGTAATTTTGATGCTCCTGAAAAAAACAAAACCAACCAATCAAACAAAACCAGTGTTGCATGTGCATGTATGTGTAGTCTGGGTCATTTGCATTCCTGAATCTATTGTTTGTAGGTAAAAATGATTGCAGGCACAAAATTAGGGGGTCAGGTGATGGACAGCTTTGAAAATCTGTAGTAGTTAAGCTTATATGTTGAAGTTACATTGTCATGAGTTTAACAGCCTGGGAGAACGTGTAATTAACAAGAGGGGGTTTTATAGGACTTTTTCTATGCACTCACAATAGGGTTGCCAACTTTCTAATCGCACAAAAAAGCAAACACCCTTGCCCCGCCCCTGCTCCAAGGCCCTGTCCTTGCTCGCTTCATCCCTCCTCCCTCTGTCACTTGCTCTCCCCTACCCTCACTCACTTTCACCAGGTTGTGGCAGGAGGTTGGGGTGTGGGAGGCGGGTGAAGGCACTGACTGGGGTTGTGGGCTCTGGGCTGGGGATGAGCAGTTTGGGGGGCAGGAGAGGGCTCTGGGCTGGGGCAGGGGGTTGGAGAGTGGGGGATATGGGCTCTGGGCTGAGGGTGCGGGCTCCCGGTGGAGCTAGAAATGAGGGGTTCAGGATGCGGGAGAGGGATCCAGACTAGGACAGTGGGTTGGGGTGCAGGGGTGGTCAGGACTTTATCTGGGGGTGCAGGCTCTGGGGTGGGGCTGGGGATGAGGGGTTTGGGGTGCAGGAGGGGGCTCCAGGCTGGGGCTGAGGAGTTCAGAGTATGGAAGCTGGTGCGGGCTCTGGGGTGGGGCTGGGGATAAGGGGTTTGGGGTGCAAGAGGGGGCTAGGGCAGGGTGTTGGGGGGTGCGGGCTCTGGAAGGTAGTATGGGTGCGGGAGGGGACTCCAGGATGGGGCAGGGGTTGGGATGCGGGATCTTGGTGGCGCTTACCGGAGCTCCCAGGAAGCCTCCACCAGGTCCCTACAGCCCCTAGATGCATAGGCGGCCAGGGAGGCTCCCCGCGCTGTCCTCGAGCCTGCAGAAACCATCCCTACAGCTCCCGTTGGTTGAGCCTCCCTGTTTGTCCATGTGTCTAGGGGCTGCAGGGACCTGGCGGCCGCTTCCAGGAACCATGCAGAGCTAGGGCAGGCAGGGAGCCTGCCTTAGCCCTGGGCCCCCGCTGCACCACCAACTGGACTTTTAACGGCCTGGTCAACGGTGCCGACCAGAACTGCCAGGGTCCCTTTTTGACTAGGTGTTACGTTCGAAAACCGGATGCCTGGCAACCCTAACTCAAAATAATTTTAATTTGTGTCAGAGTATCAGTGACTGGGACATGGGTAGTCAGACCTAGTGGTTAGAACAGGAACCAGCCGTCAGAAATCAAAGCCATGGGTCAGAACTGGGTGTAGAGGCAATGGATGAGCAGGGCTACGAACAAGGCAGGGACGGGATTATTATAGCCATGGGGGCTTTGAGGAACTCCTGAACTGCTGCTGGGTTTCAGAGACGGTCTGCTGACTCTGCCAACCAATCAGGTGATGTAGCTGATTCAGGGAGCCTACTACAGGCCTGCTGTTCTCATTAGGTCACTTGAGGCCTGGCTCTGTTGAGGCCTTGATTCCTGACACAAAACAATAGCTACTGTTTCTTTCTGAAGCTTGGTTTTATGGTGGTTTTTCAAATGTGAATTTAGATACTATGGACTGAAAAAACCTGATGTACTTCACATCAGATGTAGCAAGACTTTCATGTCTCACTTCACTGTGTTGTTTACTTCCCTGCCACGCTCAGGCACTCTATTTCTTTTAAATTCTCATTGACTCACCAACTTCTCACGCTCCATTTCAGAACGGCTGAGTGGGTTTCTGCAAGTCATGCTGTGCATCAAAAATGACTGAAGAGAGAAACCACATGATACCCAACGTTGAGAAAGAAATTCGAGCTCCCAAACACAAGACCAATTTTCTTATTTGAAGTACACCTCTACCCCGATATAACGCGACCCAATATAACACGAATTCGGATATAAAGCGGTAATGCGGTGCTCCGGTGGGGTGGGGCTGCGCACTCCGGCGGATCAAAGCAAGTTCGATATAACGCAGTTTCACCTATAATGCGGTAAGATTTTTTGGCTCCTGAGGACAGCGTTATATCGGGGTAGAGGTGTATGTGTATTTTGAAGCAAAAATAAGTGAAAAGAATTATGTTGAGACTTTCAGTAGCTTTGTCAAACTGGCTTACTTCAGCTCTGGAGAGAATATTTTTTGATACACCCTGTGTAGTGATGATCCCAGGGCTACACTGATAGAGAGTGCAGGATAAGTGAGTTGGACACTTCACAGCTGGTGTTTGCCTCCTACTTGTTTAGAGCTGCTTAAAGTTTTTTCATTCAAAATGGTTGAATCAAAAATTCTGTTTTTTTTAAAAAGCAGCTAAGTTCCTGTAGGAAGTGTCTATTTAACAAACATTTTCAGAGTTTTGTCTAAAGACTAACAATTGTAGGCTCTGACAGCCAAAAATAGAATTTTTTTGCCTCAAATCTGAAAAAAAAATAGTTTTAAAAATTGTTGCTGGAATAGACACTTCCCCCAATCGGCTCTGCTATTCTACCCCATCACTCTACATTTTTCTGGAGTGTAGCAATAATTATGGTAAATGAAGAGGTCTACTCCTTTCCATCATTTCAATAGTGGTAACAGTCACACCTTCAGAAGTGAACAGAGCTCTATACCCTGGGATACACAAAACTGGGCTCAAATATTTTGTAAAGACAATAAAGGCATATTTGCAGCTTCTGTCACTAACTTGAGATCCTTATCTGAAAGATCAATTTAAGTCATTAGAAAGACTCCCAGTGACTTCAATGGGCTATGGATTAGGCCTTTAGTGCTCTGACTAGCTCTGTTCATTTTGCCCCTTATATCCATTTCCTGAATCCCTATAATTAAATTAAAATACCACTGAACGCAGCTACACTTTTACTGTTTGTGTGTTTTGTTTATGGTCCTTATTAACTCATCCTCACCGCTAGATACTATACTGGGGTTGGCAACCTTTCAGAAGTGGTATGCCAAGTCTTCATTTATTCACTCTAATTTAAGGTTTCACGTGCCAGTAATACATTTTAACATTTTTAGAAGGTCTCTTTCTATAAGTCTATAGTATATAACTAAACTATTGTTGTATGTAAAGAAAATAAGGTTTTTAAAATGTTTAAGAAGCTTCATTTAAAATTAAATTAAAATGCAGAGCTCCCCGGACCGGTGGCCAGGACCCAGGCAACGTGAGTGCCACTGAAAATCAGCTCTCATGCCGCCTTCAGCACGCGTGCCATAGGTTGCCTACCCCTGTACTATACTCAGCCAGATTCAACCTACAGGCTTGTTAATATTATTGGGGGCAGAAAAGAGGAACTGCAACTATTTAAAATCAACCAATCTATAGGCGGTAGTTGATTGACACGATTATCAGAATAAGACACCAAACACATTGGGCCGTATCTTGGGGCTATGCTCCAGCAGTGCAGAATGGCTGTGAAGCCGTCCTAAACAGACAGTAGGTAGAAAAGGAGAACCCCATGTGGCATAAATCTACTCCCACTAGCTCTATGGCATCATTTGGAGTACAAAGCGTGCCCACAGAGAAGGGGTATAGCCAGACTACTGCTGTGCTCTGGTGATTTCCCCAATCAGCACAATTGCCCCTTCAAATCATTAGCGTAGCCCTGAGAGCATGTTCTGGCTTGTGCTGGGAACTGAGCCAATTGACAGCTGTGGCAATCAAGGACCGTTTCATTCTGACAAAGAGTTAACAAAGTGGTACCCCAAGGATCCATACTAGGGCTGATATTGAACATTTAGTAACTATCCAGGAAAGAAATGACCAGTTAGTTAGCAAGACTTAAGTGATATAGAAGTACTTAGGTTAGTCAAGACCAGAGAAGACTGAGGGAACTAATAAGGCTAGGCAGCATGGCGGCAGATGAATTAATATGTTAACAAGTGCAAGGTAATTCATGTTGTAAGGAATAGTTTGCACTGCTCACACACAATGCTGGCTCTACGTTAACTATAGTCTTTAAGGGCAAACAACGTGGAGCATGATTGCTGTCTATTGAAGGACAAATGGTAGAGATGAAGCAAGTTATGTATTCCACCATATTTTCCCAGCCATAATATAAGAAACAAAGCAATATCAAATATAACTGACAGGTAACAAGTTTAAAAACAAATAGAAAGGAAGAAAAATTTTACACAATGCTTAGTCTGTGAAACTTGCTTCTATAAGACATCATTGATGCTAAGAACTCCAAAACGGACCTACAATATTCCCCTTTTGGGTAGAGATAGTTGTAAAAATGTTTGTTTTTCCTGTGGAAAACTGACAAAAATGAAAATAAGTTGTTTTCATCTAGATTTTCTGAGGAAGATTACATTTTTGAGTGGAAATTTGAATACTGAAATCTTCCAACCAACAAGTTATTATTCGCCCAACTCTGATCAGTAAATACTTATTTTGAGATTGCAGTTCTGATGAGAATATTTACTCATTACTTTTGTATTTCATTCATCTCCTCATCCCATTTCTGATGCCAGTGCCCATCTCTTAAATGGATATTATGGATATATCTTTTTCCAGTATCACTGAGTGTACGTGCACTTGCTAAATACTGCCAGTTCTTTACAGTTTCTCTAAGAAATCAATCTCTAAGGCCAATCCTCTAAAGATGTATCCTCACCAAGTGATCTCACACTCCTCCATAAAAGTCACTTCTAAAAATCATCCCACACTTCCATGCTGCTTACTAGGATCAATAATCACATGCCACTACTTGTCTGTTATCTGTACTATACCTATTTGCCTCTCAACTGCAAGATCTTCATTTCATTCCATGTCCTTATTTTGTGTATTTTATCTGTTGTAGCGTACCCATAAACATTTAAGACATAAATAATAACATTCTTGTCTAGCCATCTAGGGACTTGGAAAAATAGAGTTCTTAAAGTCAGGCTGAAATTAATCTTTGTGCCAGGAGACATTCTGAAGGGATGATCTATAGAAGGAAAACATAAGTGCCTGTCACTGAAATGCCAATTTCTTTAAGATAATCTCACAGCAGGAATGCACTGATGGCATGAAAAGAGTCTTTTCGATACCAGTTACTCAGACTAATTACTGAAAGCTATTAACTGATGATACATCATGTAATGGTGTGGTGCAGGTAGGAGGAGGGAGCAGAGAAAGGCACATTCATAACAACAGAGTGAGGCAAAGTGCAAGGGACTAAGAAGCATCACATCCAGGCCTAGTGAGACCCACAGTTTTATTATGAGTGACGGCAACACTTCACCTCTTAGATCAGACACATCCTTCCTGGATGACGACCACCTATGTTTATTCACATTCTTAGCCTCTACCGCCTATTACTATCAAAAAGTCCAGCACAGTCTAATGTTGACCTGAAAGAGGATAGACTACCTGAACCTCCAAGCCTGCTGAGAGAATTATTCTGCCTCATTCTGCTAGCTCACTATTCCTGCTCTGTGCTTTTTCTTTTCCCTGACTTTAGGCTTGGCCTTTTCCTTCTCTTATGAGTTGACTTGGGTTTCTTTAATTTAAATGGATGTCTTTGTGACTGGTTGGATCACAGAAACCCCCTTGGGAGTTGCCACCTAATGTACTAAGACTACCTCTGCTCCTGTTTTTCCTGCCAGCTGAGGACTCCAGCACCCTGTCTTGCTGAGCCAGACACTCCCGTCTGCTCCAACACAGACCCAGGGTCTGAATCACTTGCCCCAAAGCTGCAAGTTTACCTGAAAACAGCTCACAGAAGTGTGCTTGTCTTTAGCACTCAGATGCCCAACTCCCAATGGGGTCTAAACCCAAATAAATCTGTTTTACCCTGTATACAGCTTATACAGGGTAAACTCATAGATTGTTCACCCTCTATAACACTGATAGAGAGATATGCACAGTTGTTTGCTCCCCCAGGTATTAATACATACTCTGAGTTAATTACTAAGTAGAAAGTGATTGTATTAAATACAGAAAGTAGGATTTAAGTGGTCCCAAATAGCAACAGACAGAACAAAGTAAGTCACCAAGCAAAATAAAATAAAATGTGCAAATCTATGTCTAATCAAACTAAATACAGATAAGATCCCCACCAGTTCCAGAATGCTCCCTTTTACAGGCTAATCTCCTTTTAGCCTGGGTCCAGCAATCACTCACACCCCCTGTAGTTACTGTCCTTTGTTCCAGTTTCCTTCAAGTATCCGGGGTGGGGGTGGGGGTGGAGAGGTTCCTTCTTTAGCCAGCTGAAGACAAAATGGAGGGGTCTCCCATGGGTTTAAATAGACTTTTCTCTTGTGGGTGGAGATCTCCCTCCTGTCTCCTATGCAAGTCCAGCTCCAAGATGGAGTTCTGGAGTCACCTGGGCAAGTCACATGTCCCTGCATGACTCAGTCTTTACAGGCCAAAGCCATTGTCCACATGGTATCTTGTATGTCTCCAGGAAGACTTCTTATGTGGATTAGAGCATTCCATGATGCATTGTTCCCCAAGTGCTTCCTGATCAGGTACTTAACCTTGCGAATTCCTTCCTAAAGAAACTGACCAAATGCCTCACAAAGCTTACTTAGAAACCAAGCAAGTATACAGCCCATATTCTTAACCTCAAGTAGAAAATGATATATGTGTACAAATAGGATGAATAGATATAGAGGACCATAACCTTTACGGAGATATGTTACATGGCACAGGCAGCACAAAACATATTCCAGTTATGTCATACATACATGTATAAGCACACCCTGCCCCATAAACCCTTATGGGGTACACTGTCACAGTCTTTATCTATCACATCCTGTAGCTCTGGGTTCCTGTGAGAAGCTTATTCCAATTTCTCATCAGGGTAACAGGCTGCAAACTCTTCAAAGAGCTGGAATTTTTCAGATTCAGAGTGGGAGAAAAAAATAATTTGTATCCAATCAATGAGCTAACTTTGTTTTTATATGCCATAAATTCTCAGCATTTTTAGGATTTTTCAGATGAATTGTTCCAGGCTGCTTTGGTCAGTAACAGAGAAGGGAAAACTACATGGCATATTATCAGCTGGTTTAAATCAGTGTCATTTCATTGACTTAAATAGAGGTATGTCAGTTCCCAACACCTGTAGTTCTGGCACAGTTTTGCTATCAGTTGTCCAGTGTAGAAGAGCGCATTCACTGCAGGCACATCCCTTGTCCTGGGTTTGGCAAAATGGCTAGTTTGTCATCTAGCATCCCGTGCAGACAGCTTCTGTGGCCCTGTGGGGGTCTCCCTTCTCATCACTTGGCCTTCGGCCAGATCACTTCCAAGTTTCTCCCTTCCAGGGTATTAAAGTCCCACAAATAAATAGTCCAATGCCCTTATAGCAAGGTCTTCAGCTCTAACTCCAGGCACTGTTGTCCTCAAACCCTTCTCTCAAGGCTCTGTCATCCTTGTCCCATTCTCTAGATTCATGCAACTTTGCCAGGGGCTAGCAGGGGAGCCTGGGGCCTCCCACTGCACCAGGATCCAGCCCAGAGACCCTATAAACAACAGCCCAGGTCTGCTCAGTCCAACTCCTTGCTGGTGCTTCTCTGGGCTTCTTCCTACCCAGCCTCTCTCAGGCCTCTATAAGCTTACCTTTTCTGCAGGGCTAAGGGCTCTCCCCTGGAATTCCCCTGTCATGAATATAAGGGGAAGGGTACCATAAAATCCCTCATTGGAAGCTGTACTGGATTGCCTTACCTGTAAAGGGTTAAGCAGTTCAAATAACCTAGTTGGCACTTGACCAGAAGGACCAATGAGGAAAGAAGATACTTTCAAATCTGTGGGGGAAGGATTTGTTTGTTCTGTGTGTTGTTCCCTCTCCAGACAGAGGGAGAAGCCAAGCAGGCACAATATCTCCTAAAACATATACCTGGAATAATCCATCTAAAACCATAGAAACTGTGAGTAGGGCAAGGAAATGCGTTAGGTTATCTCTTGTTTTGGCTTGTGAATTTCCCTATGCTACAGAGGTAGTTTCATTCCTGTTTTTGTAACTGTGAAGCTGAGCCCAGAGGGGAATCCTCTGTGTTTTAAATCTTTTTATTACCCTATAAAGTTACCTTCCATCCTGATTTTGCAGGTGTGATTCTTTTATTTTTTTCTTTATAATAAAAGTTCTTCTTTTAAGAACCTGATTGATTTCACTGTCTTAAAGACAAAGGGTCTGGTTGAGCGCACGTTGCTAAGACAACTGATTGGTATTTTAGTCTCAAGCCTCCCCAGGAAAGGGGGTGAAGGCGCTTTGGGGGATATATTGGGAGGATAGGGATTCCCAAGTGACCCTTCCCTGAATTTTTGTGTAAATCACTTGGTGGTGGCAGCAATATACCGTCCAACATTTAGGTGTTACTGACATTTTCAAAACCACTTAACCTTAACCCTGCCACCATATAATTCAGGGGTGGGTAAACTACAGCCTACGGACCAGATCCGGCCACCAGATGTTTTAAACTGGCCCTTGAGCTCCCGCTGGGGAGCGGGGTCTGGGGCTTGCCCCGCTCCAGCACTCCAGCTGGGGACCAGGGTCAGAGGCTGCTCTGTGTAGCTTCCGGAAGCAGCGGCATGTCCCTCCTTCGGCTCCTATGCATAGGGGCAGCCAGGGTGCTCTGCTCCACACACTACCCCCTCAAGCACTGCCCCCACAGCTCCCATGGGCCGGGAACCATGGCCAATGTGAGCTTCAGGGGCAGCGTCTGCGGATGGAACAGCATTCAGCAGAGCAGCCTGGCCGCTCCTCCGCATAGGAGCTGGAGCTGGGACATGCAGCTGCTTCTGGGAGCCACTTGAGGTAAGTGACATCCGGAGCCTGCATCCCTGAGCCACCTCCCCGCAACCCAACTCCCTACCCCAGCCCTGATCCCCCTCCCACCCTCCAAACTCCTCGGTCCCAGCCTGGAGCACCCTCCTACACCGCAACCCCCTCATCCTCAGCCCCACCCCAGAGCCCGCACCCCCAGCCAGAGTTCTCACCCCACCCTGCACCACACTCCCCCTACCCCAGCCCAGAGCCTCCTCCTGCACCCTGAACTCCTCATTTCTGGCACCACCCCAGAGCCTGCACCCCCAGCCAGAGCCCTAACCCACTCCTGTACCCCAACCCCAATTTTGTGAGCATTCATGGACCGCCATGTAATTTCTATACCCAGATGTGGCCCTCGGGCCAAAAGGTATGTCCACCCTCATATAATTTCTGCCATGAAAAAAACTGCCTGAGTCCTGATGTCACTGAGTTGCTTGATGCCCTAGCTCACACCTAGGCCCAGCAGGATTCTCAGGCTAGGAGTCCCTCCACCTATCACAGCTGATCTGGTAGGTATGCTCAGCTATGGTGAGCAGGTCAGGAGTATTTGGGATTGGCAGGCTGGCACGTGTACATCCCAATAGCCCAGTGGCTAGGGCACTCTCCTGGATGTGGGAGACTCAGGTTTGAATCCCTACTCTGCCTGATGTGGAGCAGGAACCTGAACCTAGGTGTCTCATGTCTCAGGAGAGTAGTCTAACCACTGTGCTATTGGTTATATTGGGCACAGGTTTTTCATGAGAAAGGGCTAATTTGGCTTAGATTCCTAACTCCAGGAGGGGGGTCATGGCTGAGAATCTTGCACAGATAGTTGGCTTTCTCTGCTCAGTCAAGTGCCTAAGTCCCTTTGTGTATCTGAGCCCTGAGCTTCATCCCTTTCCTCTGCATTTCACACCTACATCCCCTTTATGACTCTAGCCCAGGGATCGGCAACCTTTGGCACGCGGCCCACCAGGGTAAGCCCCCTGGTGGGCTGGGCCGGTTTGTTTACCTGCTGCGTCTGCAGGTTTGGCCGATCGCGGCTCCCACTGGCTGCGGCTTGCTGTCCCAGGCCAATGGGAGCTGCGGGAAGTGGTGTGGGCCAAGGGATGCGCTGGCCTTAGTTCTAATCTCACTTAAATCAATGTGAGTTTGGTCACAGATTTCAGTGAGAGCAGGTTTGGACCTATAGTTTTTGACTTTTCAGAAGGCTAAAATACAGAAGGCTGTTTGGAGCACGTGCCCACCATTTTTCACACATCTGTCTACCTTTTTCTCTTGTTCATTTATAGTCAATTGTTGGTGTGTTGTAGGATGGGAACATCAGGAAAAGTATCTCCTCCATAGACCCAAACAGATCCTGGCATTTAATGTGTGCTTTATGTAGCAGCATAAACCCAAGCAAGGGGCTGATTAAATCCCACCCTCAATTAAACTCCAGTTATTCATTCTGGATTGTGGAAATAGGAATTTCTAACTTTCCAAAGGTGCACACTCCACTTACATGCAAAACAACATTATGCAACATGTGGAAAAGCAGTACACATTTCCTGAGTAGCAGCAGTTGTGGAAAGTTCTGAGAATGTGAGGCAGATGAAGGCTCAGTGCCTGCTTCATATTCACAGACAGGTAGGAGTTAAAATGAGCTTTTCCTGTACAATTAGCTGAAATAAAGACTCAGAAGTAGGGCGAAACAACACAATCAAATTTGATCAAACATAGAATCACAGGACTGGAAGAGACCTCCAGAGGTCATCTAGTCCAGTCCCCTGCACTCATGGCAGGACTAAGTATTATCTAGACCATTCCTAACAGGTGCTTATTTAACCTGCTCTTAAAAATCTCCAATGATGGAGATTCCACAACCTTCCTAGGCAATTTATTCCAGTGCTTAACCACCCTGACAATTAAGAAGTTTTTCCTAATGTCCAACCTAAACCTCCCTTGCTTCAAGTTAAGCCCATTGCTTCTTGTCCTATCCTCAGAGGTTAAGAAGAACAATTTTTCTCCCTCCTCCTTGTAACAACATCACACAGTGGAGATAGGGAAAAGAAAGAAACGAAAGGTTTCAGCAATCCATTGACATAAATACACACCCTCCAGAGGACTTAACAATCAGGAGGGAAAAAAACAATAGAGACAGACAGACCTGTAATGTACATAAAATCTTGAGTAGTAACATACCAGCAACAGGGAGAATTAAGAAGTTACCACATAAAGATTGTTCGGACTCAATGGTTCCCTTTTTTCCCCTCTGTACTTGTCTTTTTACCTAGCAAGCATGTGCATAGTTTGTATTAGCCTCTGTCTGATGCCTGTTTATAGACAGTAAGAATGTTGTAATCATAGATTGGCATTGAGAAAATTTTATCTAGAATTGTACCGTATGGCCCAAATTCTTCCCTGGTGTAACTCCATTGGAGTTAGTGGAATGACACACTGGAGCTGATTTTGCTTTCACATCAGTTTTTACACTGATTTCAGTGAACTTACTCCTGACATACACTGTGGGTTGGAGGAGAGAAGAGGGAAAAGAAAAGCAGAGTCTGGGTCTCTGTGTTTGGAGTAGCAACAGGTATAAATGTGGAGGTGTAAAAGTTTGATTCTGATAAGCACCACTGAGTCTTGATGCCTTTTAAAGCAAAACCGTTGGCTTTCAAGGTTTTCTTCTTCTGCTTGGGATGAAACTATGGGCAAATGGCAGACACCATTTCAACTTAATATACCCTCTCTCTATGCACACACACATCATACAACATGTGACAGCTTAGGTCTACTTCAAGTTGAGATATGATGTGGAGCTGTCTAATGGTGCTCTTACCTAGAAACAGGAATAGACAATAACATCATCATCATGTTAAAATGATCACTTTGAAATCTTTGCATTAATTTCTGTTAGTTTAATAACTCTATGTATTATTTCAAGACATAACACTGGATTTCTTTGTGACCTCAAAGCATCACAACAATCTAAAAGGTGAAACAAAATCTAATAATAATTTGTACCGGTATCATTGAAATGTAATAATGCTGGTGACATTTCTAGTCAACATCCATATCATCATCTGGTTCATCATTATGATCTCAGTCCAGAGTTACTGCAGTCTTCATTGCCTTGGCATGCCGCAGGGAAGATTGTTCTGACTACAGACAGTTGGTTGTGCAGCAACACCTACTGGTACAGGCACAAACAAGGTATTGTAGAATCTCAGATGCCATTGGGACCTTGAAGAATACAGGAAATAATTCATCATCTACATCTTTCCATCCATGTTGCAATGATGGATCTAATATATGGCTTACCTATGTGTTAAGACATCCAAATCTTTGTTTGCCAAGATGCTCCTGCAACATGCTCTTCAAAACTGTCCTCACATGGTGGGAGTTTGGCCAGTGACTTGTCCTTTTTGATCACTAGATTGAAGTGCAAGCAATTCAGTTCTTTGTGGGTCTCCTTTTTTTTCTCCCTATGGTCACATTCCCTGCTACCAACTTCCTTGCTGCAGAAATTGTGGTTTGCCCCCCACTCTTCCCCAATTTGACAACATCTTTGAAGCAGTAAGCTCCCTTTGTCTAACAAAATTAAACACAGATTTCATCCTCTTAATGAGTGTATAGGAGGAAGTATGTTGCAGAACTCAGAAGTGAGTGTGTCATAAATTGCATGTACAGATATGAAGTTATGCCCACCAGTTGTGCTTATAATAGTGCCTGTTTCAGTACGTGTATTATCTATGTGCTCCATTTTTGGACAGTAATGAACAGCAGGACCAAAGCAACTATATCAAGTTTCCTAATTACTATGGTTCCTTTGACACCAGACAACACAAAATCCATATTGGCACATATTGGTAGAAGAATCCTTGTATCTACTTCCTCTTGAGTACTGTACAGGTCTCTTGGGCTTCTTCAACACTTCTATGTATATACTTTGTTCTTTGATGTATGGCATGATGAAAGAAGACATTTCTTCCTTAGAAAAATGAAAGATATTCAGAGATCCAAAAAATGTACCAAAGTTCCCTTTCTGTGGCCTGGTCTACATTGGCGGGGGATGGAGGGGGCATCGATCTAAGTTACGCAACTTTAGCTACATGAATAATGTAGCTGAAGTCAATGTACTTAGACCTACTCACTGCGGTGTCTTCACTGCGGTGAGCCAACTGCTGCCGCTCCACCATTTACTCCGCCTGTGCTGCTTGCAGCGGTGGAGTACAGATGTCGATGGGAGAGTGCTCGGGGGTCGATTTATCGCATCTAGATTAGATGTGATAAATCGACCCCTGCTGTATCGATTGCTGCCCACCGATCTGGCAGGTATTGTAGACATACTCTGTTATTAATAAGAATGGCCATACTGGGTCAGATCAATGGTCTAGCTAGCCCAGTATCCTGTCTTCTGACAATGGCCAATGCTAGGTGCTTCAGAGGGAATGAACAGAACAGGCAATCATCAAGTGATCCACCCCGACGTCCACTCCCAGCTTCTGACAATCGAAGGCTAGGGACACCAGGGGAAGGGGGTTACATCCCTGACCATCTTGGCTAATAACCATTGATGGGCCTATACACCATGAATTTTTTTTGAACCCTGTTATAGTTTTGGCCTTCACAACATCCTCTGGCAATGAATTCCACAGGTTGACTGTGCGTTGTATGAAGAAATACTTCCTTTTGTTTTTAAACCTGCTGCCTATTAATTTTATTGGATAACCCCCAGTTCTTGTGTTATGAGAAAGAGTAAATAACACTTCCTATTCACTTTCTCCACACAAGTCATGATTTTATAGACCTCTATCATATGCTCTCTTATTCATCTCCTTTCCAAGCTGAAGAGTCCCAGTCTTTTTAATCTCACCTCATATGGAAGCTGTTTGTTAATAATAATTTTTGTTGCTCTTCTCTGTACCTTTTCCAGTTCTAATATATCTTTTTTGTGATGGGATGACCAGAACAGCATGCAGTTTCCATTTCCATTCCACTTCTTTCATTCTGTCCCTCTCTTGAAATGCCTTTCCAAATGCAAGGTCTTCCGTTCAGTGGAAGTGCAGCTGCCATTAATACGAATTGGTCTTAGGTACAGATTACACAACTATATTTTGCTGGCTAAGACGGAAATTGGCAGCAAGTATTGTAATTTTGAAGCATGAAAGCAACAGTTACTATAATCCATCTGCCTCTCAAAATAACATTTTTTTATTCAGTAAAATAAGCAAGCCTATGATAATGGCCCAGGAAGGATGACACACAGCAGGTATATTATGCAAATGAAATGAAGAAACAACTGATCTGTTTCACAAGTTATAACATTATCCACTGTTTTATTTTTACAAACACTGTAGACAAGGACCCTGATTCCGCAAACCCTTAAGCACATGCATAAGTGTACTCGCGAGTAGTCCTATTGACTTCAATACAAAAGTGCAGCACAACAGAATAGGATTGTGAATGAATTCCCACTATTTATAGTGCATGAGGACTTCCAACTAGGCCTCATTGGCTTCAACAGAACTAAGCACATGGGTGAAGTTACACATGTGTTTAAATGCTTGCAAGACAGGGCCAACCACCATCCTTACATTCAAAGAAACAGTCAAGATGACTTCTGCTAACCCCCTGGAGCCAATCAACAACAACAACCAACAAAACCAATTTGAAAATGTAATATGAATATTTGTAATGAAATTTTCTCAGGGAACCTAATAGTGAAACCCTTCGATGTGTGACTTCATTGACAAACATTAGATGACAGGTTTCAGAGAAGCAGCCGTGTTAGTCTGTATCCGCAAAAAGAAGAACAGGAGTACTTGTGGCACCTTAGAGACTAACAAATTTATTAGAGCATAAGCTTTCGTGGACTACAGCCCACTTCTTCAGATGCATTAGATGGAATTTCACAGAAGTTTCATAAGCTAGACAAAAGGCAAATTTCAGTTACAATTTTGTTTTACAATGAATATTTCATCTAGCTTTAGATGGTCCACACTACCATACTTCTCAATCTTTTGGGAGAATCTGCTGTTCTGAGACCTAATCTAGGAAACCTGGACTCTCCATCCCAGTCTCTTCTCCCAGTCTAATTGCCCAGTCATTCCAAATTTTCCACATCCCCAGCTCCTTGTCCCCAATCTTCTTGCCTAGTCAGTCCCAGTTCTCCCCCTCCCAGCTCCTCATCCTATTTCACTCTCCCACTCAGGCCTCCAGTCGCTTTCCACCCACGCCGACACTGCCCATCTTTACTGGCTCCCAGTCCCAATCTCACTCTATGAGCTCCTTGTCCAATCTTAACTCCCCTCCTGCCCCGCCCCATCTCCTAGGCCCAGTCTCTTTGCCCAACAAATCCCAGTGCTCCTTTGCATCATGGGTCCTCATCAGATCTGACTCCCTTCCCACTCATTTCCTTCCCCCTGCCCCACTGGTTCTCAGTCCTGGTCCCCTTGCCCAGCCAGTCTCCTCCACTGGCTCCACATTTGGTCTTAGTCCCCCAGCCCGCAGGCCCAGTCTCCTTGACCAACCTGTCACAGAGCTCTATTCCAACTCACAGTCTAAGTTTCCCTGTCCCACCTACCAGAATCCAGTCCCAGTTTCCACTCCCTCCTTCGCTCCTTGTCCCAATTCCCCCAGCTCTCCACCTTCCAGTCTGATTCTTGCCTTCTCTGCATTTAATGAGACAGCTTCCACCACCATACTGCCTGGGATCGTTGAGATCACAGGAGAGATAGGCTCCCTGCTTTCATTTCAGGGACCTGGCCATAGCACAGTCCACAGAAGCCCAGAGCTGCAATTGCAGAGAAAGTTCTGCTCAGCCCTGGGCTGGAGTGCGCAAAGTGTGAAGGAAATCTTCTGGGAATTTAGCTGCTTAAATCTACGGAGTCTCTACTGAGCACATGCGAATTGCAAGTTTTCAAAGGCTTATAACGTGGCCAAATTGGGCAGATTTTCATAGGGATAGCAAATACACAACCCAACACAAAGGTCATCCTCCATGAAATTTCAACTCCCTTCTCTAAAGCATGGGTGCTAGAGCACTTCAAAGAAACGGTCACAAGAATTTTTTTACATGGGCAAACCAACATATTTTTTCTTAGCCTCTTTCTCAGAAATGGCCAGACTGTTTTGAATGATATTTTTGAAACATATTTAGCCTGAAATAGATATCCAGCATGAGAAATTTAATTGCAAAGAGTTAAAGTTTGGTCTAGTTATAAGCAACTAAAAACAGGGCCTTATAATGGGAAGTGTAAGGCAACTTTAATAATAGGAGTGCTTCTAGCCCTACCTAGAAAAAAAAATCTATAAACTTAATTTGGACAAATCATTTAATTATAATTGTGTGGTGGTGTTTCATTATAGAAATGCCAAGTTATATAGCTGTCTGCAATGTGCCCAGCAGTTTATTATGATTTTTTCATTGAGTCTGGTCCCATATTAATACTGTCTCTTGAATTGTTCTGTAACTATCAATCCAATTACTGAATGTTCACACTACTTCAGGTTGTCTCAATGTTAATAAAAAGAATAGCGATATCTTCTTTGGCAAACACTGATTCAAAATCAAATGAGATTGCAGCCACATGATAATATTTTTGATTAGGATAATTAAGTTATTAAATAATTGTCTGTTAGGATTCTGGTTGATAATCAATTTTAAGACACCATGATTAGCGTGAATGAAATACAGAATCACATATTAAACTTTGTCAATATTTCTATATACATTTAGAATCTTTATTAGCCTACTGATCACTGCATGTGCTATGTTTTTTACATAGCTTCAACCACACCACAGAAAAATGTTCTGGAATGCAGAAATATACAACCTACAATACTATAACTGTCTGTATCTCCAGTTTGAATTTAAGATCAGGATAGTATTAGCACTGATCCTGCACTGGCACAAGGATGGACTAGCTGACCTATCTCTAATTTGTAATGATTGGAAACATAGGAATTATCATACCAGACCACACTGATGATCCATCTAGTCCAATATCCTGACTCTGACGGTGATCAGTACAGATGCTTCAGAGGAATATGCAAGAAACCCAATAGTTGACATATCCTGTCCTTCTAATTTTCTTTCCACACCCCTTTCCCCTTCTCTTAGGTGAGCTGCCTACCAAACCCCACCTGCTCTGACATGACATATTTCAAGGCAGTCTTTATTTGATG
The DNA here is from genome assembly GCF_013100865.1 of Trachemys scripta elegans. Taxonomy (NCBI): domain Eukaryota; kingdom Metazoa; phylum Chordata; order Testudines; family Emydidae; genus Trachemys; species Trachemys scripta. Next base: position 193,075,211 of record NC_048299.1, on the reverse strand, counting down.
CTTTGATGTCATCATCATAGGTCCTATGTGGCGTCAGCTATCCTGCACACCCTGCTGAGAGATGCCACCAGTTGGTTTGCTTATTGGATATTTGCAGCTATCCTGCTCTTCTGCACCTCCTTTTGTCATTAATACCACTATGTACCAAAAGGATGGCATTCCTCTCCAGCACTCCCTAGAAATTTGTTTAGAAATCTCAGGAGACTTGTCATCTTTACCTCTTTTTTGCATCAAGCAAATCACTGAACAGTTTTTATTGCCACCAGCTAATACTACTCATAATCAAATGAATTGTCTATCAACACTGGCTGACTACATCTCACAACTCTAGCCTCATCCTGGAATGACCTCTTTGGTGCATGAGGAATGATCAGATTCTTCCACCTCTGGTCCCCTCTAGGGAGAATGTCCCTCCAGTCCTCCTTGCTTCTCTCTGATCATGAGACTGGCTTCCTCAGCTGGAACACCAGACAGCCACTTCTGAGGCAGGCCTACGTATATTGTGGACAGTTTTCTGCAGGAATAAATCAAATGGGAGCTTTTCCTCTGTGACTGGGTACTAGGTAGAACTACGTTTTGTTTTAAAGTTACAAGTTAAAGTTTTTTTAGTTTGAACAATTTTATTTACATCAGTCAACTGACAAGTAATTAAAAGCCTGCACCCCCTCAGTGCCAAACTCCCACTCAGTCCAGACTTCCCTGTGCTCATCACTGTGTCAGTTCTCTCTTATACTCTGTTTGAAATGCATGAGTCATGGGTAAATCCACATGATTGATTGCATTTGAGCGAGCAGCAGGGGTAAACTTCTAGTGCTAGGTAGTGAGAAGCCCAGTCTGGAATTGAAAGAGATACTGGAAACTCAGATACAAGTTCAAAAGACAGTTTTATATTTTTCAAAAACATAGTTCAAAGAGTTTAGTTTTTTCCTTCCAAAGAGACCACATTCAAGAGTTTAGTTTTAATAGCTACTCTTCCTGCAGTTATAGCCATTACAATTAGCTAACAGGTTTTTTTTAAATTTGTTTTAAAGTTTAAATCCTAAAATTAGACTCCTGAAATTAACTTTAAAAGGTTCAGATGGACTTTTCTTTAGTTGTACATTCCTGGTGCTCCCTGTCAGTGCGTCTCTCACACTCTGGGGCCTCACCCAAGTTGGAATTCAATTAAAATTTGATACATCTACTCTATGGTCAATGTCTGGAAGAAAGTAAAAGAAAGTTAAACCAAGGAGATGGAAGATAATATATGGAACCTATATGGGATCAGTGGACAATGCCGTTGTTTTTCACAAGAGAAGAAGTGGTTCAAATGTGATATTTGGTTCCAAATGAAAACAAGTTTGGTGGACATCTTTAACATTCCAAAATTCAAGACTGTTGCCAGTTTTGCTTAGGAAAGCCTAAGGTTAAACTGAGAAATGCTGGAACTGAAGTGCATGTCAGATATTTATGGGGAAACCTAAACATCACCTGCCTGCATGACTTCAGATGCTGTTAATCCTGACACTTTAATGAAGGCCAGATTTGCCTAAAAACTATAAAAGATGCTGTATTTAAATTAACTTTGAAAAAACACAGCAGAAAAATGCTAAATACTCCTGTATTTTCATTAATTACTGAAATTATGATCAAATGGGAGAATTCACTTCATTTTATCTGTCTGAACAGAACCGGGAAAAGACCTGACCATTTATTAGTGAAGAAAATAGCTTCATGCTTTTAATGTTTTTAGCAAAATATTTGTCATAGGATAAGATTATTCTTCTCATCCCAAAGAATGTTTACAGACATGAGAGCAGTACATTGCCATCCATTCCTGTCCATGATTTGTTCCTCCATTAAGCCTAGCCTACTCATGTTCCTGCATATGATGTCTCACAATCTACTTGGTCAGTTTCTAGGTATGACTGATGGTTGTGTTTGCATTATTTTCTTTGGCATCCTATCATCTGTTCATATTCTATAGTGTCTCCACCACTGTAATCTTTTCGATGGCAGCCAATCCCTGACTTCACATCCTACTCTCCTAACTTCATCATTTGTCTTAAAGTCATTCCACTTTACATTTGCCATCTTCTGAAAAGAAAAATCTCTCCTCTACTGCCTCCAGCCTTCTGACCTCTGGATTCATTTACTGGAGCTGATTCCAGACAATAAAGTAATGCTGTTAGTACACTGGTTTGATATATTTTCAGTTTGGTTCCAAGGATAATGTTTTTAATCAGTCCATAATTTCATCAACTTCTGAGCCGTGCTTGTAACTAAAGCACATCTCCTTTCAACCTCATCCTTGGTGGAACCACTGGCACTAATCAAGCTTCCTGGTTATACATAAGATTTTACTTGTTCTACAACTTCACTGCTGCCACGTTTCAACATTTTATTTATTGTCCCTTTTCCAAGATACAACCACTATGATTCACTTCATCTTCTTGGCATTTATTGTAAATCCAAGTCAACTAAAACAATTTTCCAAATTAGTGAAGAGTGTCACCATTAATTCAAATAGGTCTACATAACCTAAACAGCTTAACTCTAGATCACCCAGTGTCACATCCTCTGACTCATCTAACAGTCTTAATTTTCTGTTTAATAACATAATGAAAAGCTATGGTGATTCCATGCCCCCTTGTCTTACACCAAACTTTGACTTGAACCAGTTGCTTAATTTTCCACCAATTCTTATGGCACTATTGGACTCTTTGTGATTATTAAAGTTACGTACAACAATCTTTTCTGGTACTCCATATGATTTTGCTTCTTTACATAATTTTTCCCTCCAAACCGAATCAAATGCCTTTGTGAAGTCAATGAAAGCAGCAAACACCTTTAATTCCCATTTTAGCTTATTCTCCCATCAACTGTCAGAATGTGAATATCTGATTAATGCAACTTTTGCCTAGTTTGACGGCACACTGTTCCTTGACTATTACTTTCTCTAAAACTGGCTTTAATCTGTTGAAAATTACTTTCACCACAGTTTTTCCCAGTACTAATAATAATCTCATTCCTCTGTAATTATTTGGATCATCAGGATCTCTTTCTTCAGGATTTGGCCTGTCATCTGGTACCTCCTCTTGCTCACATACCATCTCATATATTTTTCTTAATGGTTTGATAGTACTTGTCCCCCCTTCTTTTAGCAGATGAGCTGCTATTTTGTCTATTCCTGCAGCTTTCCTATTTTTGAACTGCTCTATTTCTTCTTGTGATGGTAGTCCAGTGCTGATATCCATTCTACCTTGCAAGCTGCCCTGTTCATCTAGAATGCTTCCATCTGGATGAACTACAGGGTCCTGCTCTTTGAACTGCTCTTTCCATACTTCCAACACCTCTTTGACATTTATTGTCAGTTCACTGATGGCATCTCTTACTGTTTGCATTGTTGGCCTGATTGTGTTTCCATACAACTTAACCTTTCTGTATATCATTTTCATATATTGTTTCGCGATGCCTCCCCTTTAGTTGTTGAGCCTCTTCTTTCCAGAGCTTTTGCTCATCCAGTCCTTGTGATTTCTTCACAACTTTGCACAAAGTCTTTACCGCTTCCACTTTCCCAGCAGTGTTGGCTTCTTTACACTTTTCCAGTAATGTTCTTGTTTTGTTGCTTGTCTAGCTTTTTCCTATTTGCTTATGCCTTCCAATAACTTCCTTCTCTGCATTTTGTATTGCTTCCTTGAATATTTGCCATACAGTCTATACTGAGATTTGTTCATAATTGCAAATAAATAGCCTGAAATGCCCTCCAAGAGTCACCTTTTATGCTTCCCTCACAGAGTTACCCTTTAATTTATCAGGATAAAATTTGGCTCCAGTTGCACCTGTGGAAGCAGAGAAAGAACTGACAGAAAGGAACTGCAATACATGACAGTTCGTTAGCAAGAGTCAGGCTAACTGTAACCCTGATAACACGAGATTTGTAGAAGCGAGGATTGTGTGAGGCGGGTGAGAAAGAACTGTGTAAGAAGTCATTATGACCTGGTATAGATAAGGTGTAGAAGACCTTGTGTAGATAAGGTATAGAAAATATTGTATGTTGGCAAGAGTCAAAACAAGTGAAGAAATGAGATATCAAGATGGCCTATGTATAAACAAAATGCAGCTGTCCCTCATTATTTCTGTAATGAAAGGTATAAATGCTTGCTGTAATTAGTTACCTGAGAGAGACCTGCTTAGCTGCCTCCCTCTGCGCAATTGTGAGAGTTAATAAAGCATCTGACTTGCTGTACCCAAACAAATAGTGAGAACTCTGTTTTTCTCCGACACACCCATCTTTTTCTTGGACTTTAAATTAATCTTAATCCTGCCAATTAGTAGTTCGTGATCACTGCCACACTTCTATAGACTTTAGCATCCAAGTGCCAACCATGACCTTCTATGGCTTTTTCTTTAATAATGTGGTCAATCTGGTTATTGATTTGACCATCTGGTGAATTCCATGTAACCCAGTGCATTTCTTTGTGAGGAAAACAAATACCACTGATAATCAGATTGTGTATTTCATAGCAAGTTCTTAACCTTTCCCCATTACTGTTTGCCATCCCAATGCCATGTGGTCTAGTACTATTCATCTGCTTACCATACCTTTGCATTCATGTCTCCCATTATCAAAATTATATCATGATCAGGAATCTCATCTACAGTGTTATCCAGCTGTTGATAAAATCCATCCTCTTCCACTGCTTCTGCTACTGCATAATAGCAGACCAGAGTTATGCACAGTTTATTGTAGGCAGTAATAGACCTTCCGATGACTCCTGGTATGATAAGATATGCCTCAGATAATGTACAAAGGTGGTCTTACTATGGATTAAAAAACAGGATGAAAATGCCAGTCCAACTGATATTCTATAAACCCGTCTCACTTTAGTACGCCCATGTTCGAAGGTTAAAACATTCTGGAACAATATATGACAAAATATTGCTCTTGCAATCCTGTTCCTTATTCTGTTCAACCAAGCATTACATTTTTGATCTTTGGGATCACAATCTTCCTCTCAGTTATCCTAATTGCAGGCAAAAAAATCATCCTGAGAAAGTAAGAAAGTAAAATCATCCTACAAAGTTGGACTGGGGTGGCTGCCCAAAGTTGCTAATGGTTTTTGGATGGAAAATTATCATTCTCCAGTTCTCATTATCAAGAAAAATGTCCAAAAGGAACAGGCTCTGTGTGCAATGAAGTGATGTGCTTGATGTGAAAGGGAAGGGAGAAAGAAAAAAGGGTGTCAGCTTTTAAACTTGTTTTTGATCTATTTTTAATTAGGGTTTTATATTGTGGAAGCATGATCAAAGATGAATTTTAAGGGATTTCTTTGTAGGGTACAGCATAATACTAAGGCTTTAAGTATGGTAACTAAAACCAACCAAAGTCCAAAGGAGCATTTCAAACTCAACCATAATGACTCATTGATTGCCTAAGTGGAGTTTCTTAATCTCCTTCTCTTTGCTGCTACAACAGAGCATTAAGTATTTTCATTTTCATAAACCCTAGTCTATGCACAAAAACAAATGCTCATCTTTGTTCATGTGATTTTACTTTTGCTCACACAGAGTGGGCTTTTCTGGTGCTTTGTAAACATTTCTAAACTGCAAGCTATTTGTACTTTCTTATTCTATATTTCAGTGCTTCTTAATTCAATACTGTTAACAGATTCTATGTAAAAAACATTTGTTTTTTAAAAGAGCCACCTAGTGATGTTAATATGTTGGTTCAGCTTTTATAACTTTTTGGGACCATTTGAATAAGTTTGGTTTAGTATTTTTTTCCCTCTTCTCTCTATCAATATATTTCCAAAAAGCATGCAGCAAACAAATGGATACCTTCACACCTAATGGTCTTTTCACTAATGTGCAAGAAAATGGACCACACAAAGTCAAGTTAGCACATATTAAATGACTTAAAAACTGTCTGAAAGATTTCAAGGCAGTTGTAAATGGGGAATCAGCATCCAATGGAAATATGTGTAGTGAGGTCCCTCAGAAATCTGTTTTTGGTGATTGTTATTCAATATTTTTATCAGTAATCTGGAAGAAAATATATACTTATTGATGGTAAAGTCTGTAGCTAACACATCAATTGGTAAAGTGGTAAATAATGATAAGGACAGTTCAGTTCTATAGAGTGATCTGGCCCACATGGCATGATGGGCTCAATTGCATAACAAGCATTTTTATATAGCCAAATGCAAAGTTATATTTCTAAGCACAAAGATTGCAGGTCACACTTACAGTCTGACAGATAGTGTTCTGGAAAGCAGTGACTCTGAAAGGGACTTGGGATCACAGTGTATCAACTGAACATAAGCTTGCAGTGCAATGGAGCGGCTAAGGGAGCAAACACAATTCTCGGTTCCATAAGTGGGGGAATATCAAGGAGATGTAGGGAGGCAATATTACTCTGTGCAGCATTAGAGAGACTAGTACTGGAATACTAGGTCCACTTCTGTCCATATTTTAAAAGGACATCAACAAATAGGAAAAGGTTCAAAAAAGAGCTATAAGAATGATGTGAGGTGTAGAAAATTGGAAGCTGAAGCTAGGTAAATATAGACTAGAAATAAGGTATACATTTTTAACAGTAAAGTACTTAACCAATGGAACAAATTACCTAGGGCTCTGGTGGAGTCTCTAAATCAAAATTGGGTGTTGTTTTAAAGATATGATCTAGTTCAGCCGGAAATTATGGGCTTGATGCAGGAATCATTTGATGAAATTCTATGGTTTGTGTTATGCAGGAGGTCAAACTAGAGTATCATAATGGTTCCTTCTGGGCTTAAGACCTATGAAGCTACATAAGCTACACCACTGTTTCTTTCCTACTAACAGTTTCCACCAAACAGTGACCTGTTGCTCGGTGGGTATCTAGGGCTTTTAGCAGATGGGTGCAAACTAAAACCTTGAATGTGTACACCAGGTTGAGCTTATTTACATTATTGGTTATTTGTTAACTATTATTATTATTATTGCATTTTGTAGCCATGTTTTGATATTGGAGTCCCTTTATACACATATACACCACAAAAGGACAGTCCCTGCACTGAAGACTTTCCAGTCTATAAGACAAGAGATAGCAAGCAGATGCAGCAAAGAAATGGAGGAGCGCCAAGTAACAAAAAATGATTATGACTGAATGTAATAAGCAGCAGTTGCAGCACACCTATGCCAATTTGGTGAGATCATCCATACAGCAGAGAACCAAACCCAACAACTTGGTAATAAATTAATTACGAGGTGTATCCTTAAGTACCTTGTCCTTTTCCAGTTACACACTCATTGAAGCCTTGGGTAGTGTGGTACATGGGGAAAGCACGGTAGACTACGATAAATCATTTACACATACAGGCAGTCTAGACCAGGGGTCTCAAACACACGGCCCGTGGGGCTATTTCCTGTGGCCTGTGCGCCCCCCCAGCCTACCTCCAGGCCAGGGGTGGGCAAACTACACCCGCGGGATTACCCCCCTCGAGCCCTGCGCCGCTCCCTGAAGCAGCTGGCATCACGTCCCTGCGGCCGGGGGGGGAGAGAGCAGAGGGCTCCGTGTGTTGCCCTGGTTTCCAGGCACCGCCCCACCGCAGCTCCCATTGGCCGGGAACGGGGAACCGCGGCCAATGGGAGCTTCGGGGGAGGTACCTGCAGGCGCAGCAAGCAGCGTGCGGAGCCCTGCGTTCTCCCTCCCCCAGGCAGGGCTGGCACCAGCTTGCCAAGCAGGTGCTTGGGGCGGCCACTCTGGAGGGGGGCAGCACATCCAGCTATTCGGTGGCAATTCAGCGAATGGTCCCTCACTCACGCTCGGAGCAAAGGACCTCCCGCCGAATTGCTGCCGCCGCAGATCGCGATCGCGTCTTTTTTTTTTTTTTGGTGCCGCTTGGGGCAGCAAAAACCCTGGAGCCGGCCCTGCTCCCAGGGGCCACAAGGACATGGTTCCAGCTACTTCCTGGAGGGAGCGGGGACTGGCAGCCTGCCCTGGCCCCGGTGTGCGTCGCTGCTACCCTGGAGCCTGAAGCCCTTCTGCACCCCGCCCCCAACTCCCTGCTCTGAGCAGCAGCGGCTCCAGGCACCAGCACTCCAAGTGCATGCCTGGGGCGGCAAGCTGCGGGGGGTGCCCTGCCGGTCCCTGCGAGGGTGGCAGGCAGGCTGCCAAAGGCGGCTTGCCTGTGGGAGGTCCGCCAGTCCTGCAGATTCGGTGGCGGGTATGCCGAATCAGCGGGACTGGGGACCTCCTGCAGGCATGCCACCAAAGGCAGCCTGCCTGCCGTGCTTGGGGCAGCAAAAAAGCTAGAGCCGCCGCCCCTGGCCATGAGCCCCCTGCTGCATCCCTCACCCCTTCTGCACTCCAATCCCCTGCCCTGAGTCCCCTGCTGCACTCCAACCCCCTGCCCTGTGCTCCCTGCTGCATCCCACACCCCTCCTGCACCCCAACTCCCTGCCCTGAGCCACCTGCTGCATCCCACACCCCTTCTGCACCTCAATCCCCTGCCCTGAGCCCCTGCCTGAACCCCAACCCCCTGCTGCACCCCAATCCCCTGCCCTGAGCCCCTGCCACATCCCACACCCCTCCTGTACCCCAATCCCCTGCCCTGAGCCCCTGCCACATCCCACACCCCTCCTGTACCCCAATCCCCTGCCCTGAGCCCCCTGCCTGAACCCCAACCCCCTGCTGCACCCCAACCCCCTGCCCTGAGCCCCCACCACACCCCTCATGCACCTTCTGGGGACAGGGAGGGGACTTCAGGGAAGGGGTTGGAATGGAGACAGGGAAGGGGTGGGAAGAGGCAGGGCCTCATGGAAGGGGTGCAGTGGGGGCAGGGCCGGGGGCAGCGAGGGGGAGGTGTCAGTGATGCGGCCCTCGGGCCAATGAACTAACCCTCATGTGGCCCTTGCGGTCATTTGAGTTTGAGACCCCTGGTCTAGTCAGTGTGGTCTCAGTGCAGAGGTACAGGACTCTCGCTCTTCATGTATTCATAAAATGCAGATCCTATGGACACATGACCAGAGGCTGAGGTTTTTAAATCTGCCTAAGGGAATTGGGTGTTTAAAATTCTTGGGCAGCTTTGAAAATCCAAAGCTGAATATCTAAAACTACTTTACGGATAATTTTCCACTGTTTTGAGGCCACTCTTGCCGGAAGAAGAAGGTTGTAAACAATAAAGCATTCATTTGCTGATTCATACCCTTTCATCTGCTAATTTAAAGTAGGAGTGGAACCCCTCATTATAGGATATGAATGAGATACATGGGCACCTGCTAAACACACAGGTCTTTGGATCTAATGGAAGGGAGAGTGCAGTCATTTGTTTTATTAGGTCACTCACTTTTCCACAGAAATGTTGAACTATAGGGCAGTGGCACAAGAGAGATACTGAAATGCCCTTCTCATTACATAGCTGCTAAGGGGAAACAATGACTTCGAATTTTAGCTTTATAAGACTAAGAGGGATAAAAAATCAAAATGGCATTGCATATAATTAGAATAAATATTGCAGTTAACTGTAAGCAGTTATGTAGTCTCCTTCCCCTGTGTTTGTGACTAGGGCTATGTGAATAACAGATTATTCCGGCTTGCTGGCAGTTCTGAAAAATGAAATAAAAAATTCATTTTGGATTGACTTGACACTTTTTTTTTTTTTCGTGAACTGAGAAGTAAAAACAAATTCATTTCAGGTTGAAAGAAATAGTTTTTTGACCTGAAATTAAACTTTCATTTTGATTTTGAGCACTTTCCCCCCACCTGACCTGTTTTTGCATTTTACAAAGATAAAACTGAAGGAAATTCCAACATAAAAAGCTGTTTGAAATTGAAAATTTGAAACATTTCAAAATGAAATATTTTGACTCTTTTGGAATTGTTTTTTTACGGGGTTTTTTACCAAATCAATTTGCCAAAATTGACACATTCACAAAATGTTTCAGTTGACTCGACTGTATTTTCTGCTAAAAAAAAGTTTCAGCTAAAAAATTTCACTCAGCTATATTTGTGACGCATGTTGCAATGTAAGAGTCAATTGTGTCAAGAAAGCCATAAGATCTAGAATATAGAAACAAGGATGGTTAACCTCTCACCCATTTTGAGGCAGGCAATTATACAAAGAGTAGAAACTGAGACTGTAAACACAAATCAAATAAAAATAACTGATAAATGAAAATATTCAAATGAAAATCACATGGAGAATATGAAACTACAAAACACCATTGTGGACTAACACAGGAAAAATAAAATGACGGCTAGATCCTTGAGTAATGTAAATTGGGTTAGTTCTACAGAACTCAATGGAGAAATGTCAATTTGGGCCAGATTCTGGCCCAATTTCACTAAACATTGATGTCCCCAGGTCTTGATTCCAGGTCTGTGAGTTCCCAGAAAGCCCTTGCATCCTGGCCAATACCCAATGTCTGCTGAAACGTGGTGGGCTGATATTTTGCACCCTAGGCGAAACTTCCACCTTGCGCCCCCCCGTAACATCGGTTCATTGAGGGGCAAATCCCAACAAGCCTTTATAGACCCCAGGGGCCAGCTGTGCCCAGGGGCTGCTCCCCAGACCAGGTTCCCCCCTCCCCGCCCCCTGAACTCCCCTGGAGGGTGCACAGCCCCTCCATGAGAACCTCCCCACCCAACCCCGGCGGCCCCCGCCCCGAGTCCACTCACTGGCTTTGCCAGGCGTGGGCCGCTGCAGCAGCTCGGCAGGGAGGCTCCTGGGCACTCCTGCAGCAGATGCATGTGGGCAGAGGCCCCCGTGTGCCTCCCCGGCTTCCCCCTCGCTGCGCCCGGGCTCTACGGCTCCTGAGAGTATAAGCTGCTGCCGCTGCTGCACCACATCCTGGAGCAGGTTCAGGGCCCCGTGCCCTGGCAGTGGCTCACATGCCTGGGAGCCGCAGAGCCTGAGTGTGGCAAGGGGGGAGCTGAGGGTGCCTCTGCCCGCATGCATCCGCTGCAGCCTGCAGGAGCCCCCCCGGGGGGGGGGGGTGCCAGGCCACAGCCTGGGCAGGATGGGCGTTGGGCACGGCTGCTCCCCGTTAGCAGCGCCGCCGCCTTTGCAGGGCTCCTGTCCCCCCTGCGCTGCGCCGGTTCCTCCATGGCTGGGGCTCGCCACCGATGCTCTGGCTCTCCAGTGCCTCCGGAAGGCGGTTCCTCCCTGGCGAGCCAGGGTACCGCTTTTTGGCACCCCCAGGGCCGTCCTTAGGATTTATGGGGCCCTATGCAATATTATTAAACTGGTGCCCCTATGCCCGACGGCAGCCTGAGCTTGCAGCCCGGCGGGGGCAGGGGCAGAGGGACAAGGCAGAAAGAATAACAAGACGCCTGGTCCGCCTCACGGTGGTGGAGAGTCACAGTTCCCCGCAGAGACCCCTGTACCCTCTCCCTCACGCAGAAGGGACATGCAGAAGGTACCTAATTAAAAGCACTAAACTTGGGAATAAAATATGTCAGTCACAGGTTTTTTGATATGCCCTGAAGTTTGTCAGACATTTATTTGTAAAAACTTTGTAGTAAAGGAGAGTCAACTGTCTTGCTGAATACAACATTAAATATTATGGAATACATGATGCAGCTCTTCTCTGTTTTACATTTTCTTAATCAGTATTTCTAAGCTGATTTTGTATTTTAAATGTACTCTTAAGCCTTCATAAGTAATCATTCCAGATTACTACATATTTAACTCACTGAAATAGACATTATTTTAAATTAATCAGTCACAGAGGTGTTCATAACAACGCTCATTGCTTTTAGAAAAAGGGAACACTAATTGACTGTATGTGATCTCCATAACAATACACGTTTATGAAATTTCACCAACTTTAAAAAATATGTTTCCAAAGATTTTAGGCATAACAAAGGATTTTATATCTTATTAAGGTACTGATTTTGCTTAAAACTAGTTCATCAGATAGTCAGAAGTAAAGAAAGGGAAACTCTTTGTCCCGCTATCTAGAAGCAAAGGGCTGTTGCTTCCTTCAATGGGCGTGGGGAGGAGGGTTGAAGGGAGAAATGGATGGACAGAAAGGAGAGGAAAACTTTGGAAGTAAGTTTTTTTACTATAGTAATTAAAATGTGCATTTTAGATAAAGGTGGTCTTTTGAAGAATTTATTTAAAAAAACGTATGTCTGAAGATCCAAGCATTTAAGGCTAAAGATGACTGTGCATCTAAAAATCTATGCAAGGATTTTTTTAGAGATGTGATTTTATAATCTTCACCAACTTCACTAATGAAATATTTTTAAAGCAAATTTTAAACTAAGGTCCTGTAGACTGACATGTTCTGAGTAAATATTACAGTCATGCACAACTGTTTTTGTCAGTAAATTCAGAAACTGAGGCCTGGTCCCCACTTAGTCCGGACTTCGGACTAAGGTATGCAAATTCAGCTACGTTAATAACGTAGCTGAATTCGAAGTACCTTAGTCCGGACTTACCGCGGTCCAGACGCGGCCGGAAGTCTCTCCCCGTCGACGCCGCGTACTCCTCTCGGCGAGCTGGAGTACCGGCGCCGACTGTGAGCACTTCCGGGATCGATCACAGAACATCGATGGCGTGCCGCCGGACCAGCCGGTAAGTGAAGACTAGGCCTCACAGTAGATACCTGGGAGTTGGCAAATGCCTGTTAAATGTCTTCATTACCCCTTGAATGGCTCTTTAACAGTTTCAGGGTTGGGCTAATAGGTCTGGCAGGCTGGAGACTTTTTCTCTTAACTACTAGATCCCCTTCCCAGGAAGACTCAAAGCCTGCAGGAAGGGTCAGAACAGGGATAGGAAAGCCAGTAGGGTGGACATTAAGACCCAGTGGTGCCCCAAATTTTCAGGTGCCCTATGCAGCTGCCTATGCCTGAGGACAGCCCTGGGCGCCCCCAACCACTTGCCGCCCTAGGCGACTGCCTAGTTCGCCTACTGGTTGCACCGGCCCTGGGGCCGAGGAGCTAGCAGGACTGCAGCCTTTGTCAAGATGAGGCTCGCCAGAGCCCTGACTGGAGGATTGCCTGGCTCTGCCATTAGATCCAGCCATGCTATTTAAGTCAGAAGGAGGCACAGGAAATTGTCTGAGCAACTAGGTGATTCCCTGTTGCTGCTGCATCGGACCCTGCTCCCTGCATTCCTTACCTAATCCTGTTCTTGATTCTTGCTCCACTCCTGACCTGCTCCTGGCTCGTGCCTTGCCACTGACTTCACCACTAGTTCCCACTGTGCTCCGGATCCTTGCCTCTCCTCCTGTTCCTGCCCTTACACCTTGCTTCCAACCACTGATTACCAGTTCTGGATCTGACCCTGGCCCCCTACCTCTGATTCCAATTCTGGCTTGATCCATAGCTCTGACATTTTGTATCTGTCTCTGGCTCCGACCCTTAGCTTCGATTCATAACTCTGATGCTGACTCGAGCCCTGCCTTTCGTATCTGCTAGTTGACTCTTATTCCCTGACCTGGACTCCTGCTCTGACCACATCTGGGTCCCTAACACTAAAACTGAAAAATTTTCATTTTCAGTTCATTAGGACTGGAAATCTTTTCTTTGCACATACAACACTTTACTGATCAGCCACTCTTCTTTTAGCAAATTTTGTTAATGTCACTGAATAATCAGGAGTTACAGCAGTTCTGCATTTGTTTGCTCAGATGAGAAAATCAATATCTTTGTGTTAAATGCTCAAGCAAAAGCACATATATTTACAGTTCACTGATGCCCCCTTGTGGAAATAAATAGATAAGAACTTGTACACGTATACAATATAAAACAGGGGTCGGCAACCTTTCAGAAGTGATGTGCCAAGTCTTCATTTATTCACTCTAATTTAAGGTTTCGCGTGCCAGAAATACATTTTAACGTTTTTAGAAGGTCTCTTTCTATAAGTCTATAATATATAACTAAACTATGGTTGTATGTAAAGTAAATAAGGTTTTTAAAATGTTTAAGAAGCTTTATTTAAAATTAAATTAAAATGCAGAGTTCCCCAGACTGGTGGCCAGGACCCGGGCAGTGAGAGTGCCACTGAAAATCAGCTCGCGTGCCGCCTTCGGCACGTGTGCGATAGGTTGCCTACCCCTGGTATAAAATAATACAAATTTTCATGTAGGGCCAGATTCTGAAATTGTCACACACTTTGAGTAGCACCTTACTTCACAAGTCGTCTCAGTGACTTTAATAGGGCTTTATCTGGACTTAGATATATTCAGCATGAGTACGGGAATCAGAATCTGGTCCCAAGTTATTATTTCTACTCTCAGTGTACTATTATAGTTAACATACCTTAAGCAATCTCCTGTGTAACTGGCTTCTGCACTATTTAACTTTTCAGGACATAAGGCAGCTTGCAAGATTTTCTGTCTCAGATAACAATTTAATAGACTCTAGGGATTTACCGACTGAAGAACATTTTTTTCCAATAACTCCTTCTGCTGCTATGACATATTAATAATGTCTACAGCAGGCATTCAACAAGAGAAGAGGACACAGGGTTATTGGAAAACATAAAGGCAATAAAAATAGTGAGTCATATAACCACATATAAAAACATTTTATGTCTCCCATAAATTGATCCAATCTAGTTATGGCAGCATGTATGTTTACATTACAAAACCAGGATTTCTTGATAGTTTCATAACTGTGCTATATGTTGTCTATAGAGTGTACAAAAATATCTACACTTTTTTTCTAAAAATATTTAAAATATTAAAGTAGTGATATGAATTTTCCTTACTTTTACATTCTGTTCTCCCACCATCGTTTGAAGGGTTGTTAAAACATGACAGTGTCAGCTACAAATCAGGCATATCTCCAGGACACATTTTATCATCATGCCTTTTTTCAGCACATTTTTAAAAGTGCTGTTCTAGCCAGGAGATCAAGAGGTGAAGTGCTTCAGTGAGACTATCTCTTGGGCTAAAAGTACGCTTCAGTCTAATAACTCCAGTCTGTGCATGTCTACATATCACTATTCACTCTGGTGTTTCACGTGATCCTTCCTTCCATAGGCTACAACCACTACTCACACTGAGTAGCACGTATTCATGCAAGTAGTCCCATTGGTTTGTCCTAAACTTTACTACTACTTTCATCAAGGTCAAGGCCTCTTTTTTCCCCTACTCCACACAATGAATTCATCAGTCTTTTCTAGAACTGTCACCTCTATGTTGTGAATTCTTCACAAGGGTCAAAGTTCTCCCATGTGCAAAGAGGCTTATGCATGAAAATCCCACCCTTAACCTTCAAGACAGGACTGAAGTGTGATGACCCTCTGCACAGGGGTGAAAGTAATCCAATATGCAACCTTCTGCATATTGGAAGAGGAGGCAGAGACAGAAGCTGAGAGTGTCATTTCATTTTCCCTGTATTGCAAGCTATTTACAGCAGGATGTTAGTATAATAGCTGTTATCTTGCTTGGTATGGGACATAGCTAAGAGTTTTCACTCTAGCAAGAGAGTTGTTCAAATTGAAGAGAATCATTTTCCTTGAAGAAATGATATTCAAAGAATATTTTAACCCAAGTAACTTCATCCATCTGTGAGAACTTTAATTAGTGAGTATCAGGGGGTAGCCGTGTTAGTCTGTATCTATAAAAACAACAAAGAGTCTGGTGGCACCTTAAAGACTAACAGATTTATTTGGGCATAAGCTTTCGTGAGTAAAAACCTCACTTCTTCGGATGCAACCCAGGGCATCCGAAGAAGTGAGGTTTTTACTCACGAAAGCTTATGCCCAAATAAATCTGTTAGTCTTTAAGGTGCCACCAGACTCTTTGTTGTTTTAATTAGTGAGAGTACTGGGAATGGTTGAGCTGTCTTGCTTCTGTTTCCCTCTGTCTTACTGGCACTAGAGTGTATTCTTCCATAATATTGCTGTTAGATGGCAGTTTGCAAAATCAGAAAGCCTGAAACCACCACCATCAAGAAGTGCTTCTATATTGTTGTTAATGCTAGTCTCTGCTTTCTACTATTCCATATGAATGACTCAATGGCTAGGTCCGATTTGGCGGGTAGAGATCCATCTTCTGGGATCGATTTATCGCGTCTCATCTGGACGTGATAAATCGATCCCAGAAGCGCTCCCCCGTCGACTGCGGAACTCCTGCTCGCTGAGAGGAGGAAGCGCTGTCGACGGGGAGCTTGCCTGCGCCGTGTGGACCCGCAGTAAGTAAACTTAGTTGGATCTAGGAAACATCGACTTCAGCTACGCTATTCTCATAGCTGAAGTTGCGTTTCCTAGATCGATCCCCCACCCCAGTGTGGACCAGCCCAATGACATTATTCATCATTTTAAAGCAAGAGTTAAAGACAGTTAGTAGTAACAGCAATATACAATTAATTTGTGCAACCACCATGTGCTAATGAATGTTTCACCCCACCAAGAGTGCTGCAATATGTTCGATAGAATCATGGTACTTTATTTTTGACTGTTGCTGGATGATGTCAGATATGTATTGGCTCAAATTACAGGTCTGCTGTGAAAGAGTACTAGGATAAAAAAGCACCACCTTAGTGTTTTCAGATCTGCTTCCCAACTGTATGTCGAGCCATAGTTGCTGAGTTTAGTGGATAAAAAGTTTATATTGCATCTTACTCCGGTTAGCCCTGAAGAGCCAGGACAACTTAGGGCATGTCTTCACTGGAAAAAAAGTTTGTTCTTAACTCAGGTTAGCTAACTTGGGTTAAAATAGCAGTAAAGAAAAGGCAACTCAGGTTAGCAGTTCAACTTCAACTCCAGCCTCCTCTATAGGCTTAGGGTGACCAGATGTCCCGATTTTATAGGGACAGTCCTGATTTTTGGGTCTTTTTCTTATATAGGCTCCTACTACCCCCCACCCCCTGTCCCGATTTTTCACACTTGCTGTCTGGTCATGCTATATAGGCTTGAGCTTGGGTTAGACTCCAGCTGGGAAGAACAGAAGCAGCCAAAGTAGGGACTGCTGTAGTAGGGGGGAAGGAGATAAAATGGGGCCCAGTTGAGACACCTTTCCATCCAGCCACCCCAGACTATGCTGTGGAGACCTCCAACACACATGCTGTGGGGGTACTATGATTCAGGCGGGTGTCTCCCCTGCATGTGGCCTTGGGGAAAAACTTCAGAAAGGAGCCAACCAGAGAGTCCAACCAGTAGGAGCAGCCGAAGCAGGGACCTTTTTTACCTTTCAGCATCCCAGTCAAAACTGTAGAGTGTTTTCCGACTTTCTCTGCCCTGGGCTGATTGTTTGAACCCACCCTTCCCCTTAGTCTCTTCACCTCAGCTTCATTCCATACAGTCTTCTCCCCTGCCCTGTCCTCTTCCCTTCCCATTTAGCTGATCTCCTCCCAAGTAAGCAGTATTCCACTTCCCCCGCACCTCCTCCAACCAAAAAAATTGTGGCACAAGGATAATGTTTGCTGCCATCACATTGTTTGCTCTGGTGATGAGTTCTACCCCTTCACTCAACCCTGTGTCTGACTTGTCTAATTTGGATTATAATCTGTTTGGGACATGGACCATCTCCTATTCTGTACAGCGCCTAGCACAATGGGGTCCCATTCTTGGCTGGGCCTTAGGCACTACTGAATTAAACAATTATAACAACAGTAACAGCTAACTCGAGTTAAGAATACCATTATTTTTTTTGCAACGAAGAGTGAGCTGGATTCTCTTCTCTCTTGTGTATCACACAAACCTGTTTACTAAATTCAAGTTACAGAACCAATGTTACACCTGTGCAAACCCACCGACAGACACAGAGATGAACAGCTGTCATCCAGGGTATAATCTGCAGACAATGGGGGCTGCAAAGGTGTCACTGAGGCAGAATTCAGCCTGCAGCCTCTTTACTTCTAAACCGAGCACATTTGATATGCAAGAGTAATTGACAGACATTAAAAATTTAACCACATGCTGTCATTTTGCAGACTAGAACTACATTTTACAGAGATTGCCCAAATATTTCATCCATTTTTAAAGCCAATGAGTGACACTTTTTGCATTTCAGCCTGCTTTTAAATATGCAATAAACATTGTTTTGAAGACTTCTGTTGAACCTTGCACAGTCATCTTTTGTTAATGTAGCAAACTTAATGCTAAGTTGTTTTGGTTACTGTTACCCAATTTTCCCAGGTTGATTTTTATTATTTATAAAGTACTACAAGTATACACACACTTTATTGAAACTATATAGGACTTACACCCTCTCTCAGACAAATATGAATGCGAATAGCTCAACGCAAGTAGACCTAGACAATGCTGATGAAACATTAATTTGGAAAGCTTGACAAGAACGATTTGACGTCTGGAAAACCTGCCTTATTGTGAAAGAGCTCAATCTATTTAATTATGCAAAAGAAGTTTAAGACTAGAGGTGACTTGATTACCATATTAAAGTACCTACATGGGGAAAAATGTTCTGTTAGTAAACAGCTCTTAAATCTAGGAGAAAAATGTGTAACAAGATCCTATAGTTGGAAGCCGAAGCTAGACAAATTCAAACTAGAAATAAGGTACTAATGTCTAACAGTGAGGGCACTTTACTACTAGAACAACTGATGTAGGGATGGCATGGATTCTCCCTCACTTTAAGTCTTTACTTCAGGTCTGGATCTCTTTTAAAAGGGTATGCCATACAGCAAACAGAAATTATGGACTTGATGCAGAAATGACTGGGTCAGGTTTTATGGCCTGTGTTATGCAGGAGGTCACATTAGATGGTCACAATGATTCCTTCTGGACTTAAACATTTATGAATCTAAGCTACCAAGGAAATAGATGTAAAAAATATAAAGCAGTGGACAGAATGTGCTTGGCATACAAACAGAAGAAGCCTGTTTGTAGGTTAAGGATTGGCATGAAGGGAAGAATGGGAGAACACCACAAAACGGTAGTTTGGAGAGTGCATGGAAGAATTTGGGGATCAAGGAGGTGCCCAGAAAAAAAAAAGAGAACAGTGATGTAGTTGGGGTAGAGTTATCATGAGCCTTTATAGTTATGCTGAGGAGCTAGAATTAAATAGTGGAGAAGAGGAGAAGCCAAAGAAGAGATTGGCAGAGAGGCTGTGTTGGCTAGTGCACTAATTTCCCATCCCATGAAATAAAACAGTCAGACAGCCTTCAGTTAGTTATGGTCCCTTCTTCCCAGGGACGCCTTTGTGAGAACGTAGAAAGAGACCAAACAGAATAAAACCAGCACTAACAAAACGCAAACAACAACTGAATCCCTCAGTTTCCACATACAGACCTCAAGGCAGCACACCCCAACACACCCAGCTGTTTCCCCGTTGCTGCCACCCAGGCAGCCCTTTATATTTCCCTGGCTTTTGTAGGTCAAGGTTAATTGGCTGCCACATTAACCCTTTAGGATCTGGGCTAAGGAGTACCCTTGTACCCTGTCTCCATTCCTCTAATCCCGAGAGTGTGGTGAAGGGCACACACTGCGCCATCTACACTTGCTCATTCCAGGGGAAAAGAAGTTTTCCCATGTGCTGTCCCAGGCCTATGGCGCTCTACAAAAGGGAACGGCAACAGGGCTCCACACCAGTGTGAGCATCTGGAATTGTTATCTTTTATAGCCTACAGCCATTTATGGGTGGGTGGTTCATGACCAGAGTGAAGGGCGCTCCCAGGAAGTAGTACTGTAATGACTCCACGACCACTTAACTGCAAGATTCTCTTTTTCTATCACAGAATTATTTTTTTCCTTCTGGGAGAAGCTTCCTACTGAGATATGGGCTGAGGTGTTCTCCACCTTCCTCCACAGGTGATAAAACTACCCCAAGTCCCACCTCACAGGTGTCAGTTTGTAGTCTGAATTATTTCATACAGCCTGGGCTCAGCAACTCTGGTTCACTCCACAGGATATGCTTGACTGTGCCAAATCCACTGGCACAGGTTTAGTGTCCATTGGCCCTTTCTCAGGGCCCTGTTCTTTAGGAGGTTCATTACAGTGTTGGTTACCATGCAAAATCGAGGCACAAAGCTCCTATAGTACCCTGCTAATCCCAGGAATGACTTCATCTGTCCTTTGGCTATAGGGATTGGAACATTTACCTTGCTGGCTAGGAGTTGTATTTGCCCATTCCCCAGAGTATATCCTAAGTATTGTGAACCAGGCCCTAGCTTTCCTCTGAGCGGTAATCAGCTTAAATCACATTTATTTGCAGCTAGGCTGTTTTCCGGCTACCAGAGATATCTCACATTTTTATTAATAATAAAGAGAGTGGAGAGAAAAAGAGAGTGTAAAATCCAATACTGCACAGCATCAACAGCACATTAGAAGCCAACGGGCAGAATACACAGGGGCTGTGGTAGCCCTTCCAGGCAAAATTGGATCTATTGTTCAGTTTTGGAGCTAAACATAAACATTGGGAGTGCTCATTGTGTTTTTTGTTAGGGAGGCAAAGGTCAGTTTTCTCCTTCCATATTTTTGTTTGGTGTAAATGACCAAAACCCAAATAATCTGTGCTGCACTATTGAAGGCAGGTCACTGCTTGGCAGTACAAACTAAAAAAAGAGAACATACCATGTGTACATTTCACCTATATACATTTTTACAACAAGTGAGATTCCACTGGGTAAGAAACTGAATAGAACAGAACAGTTGCAGTGGAGTTTGATTTTACTGATCACTGCGCGTAGAGATCATTTGTCTGTATGTTAGATTCCAAAGACTGTTCTTATTGGTGCAAATGTTTGAACCTAGCGTATGCTGGTTTTAAGTCTAATAGTTCAGTGGGACATGCAGTTCTGATTAGATTGGAAATAGTTTGATTCTCTTTGATGTTTTAATGGGTCAAATTCTATGGCCAGTTATGAAGAATCATTGCACTCAGAGGATATAAAGTAAAGTGCAGTGGGAATTCAAGGAGTGTATGGCCTATAGACAATGGCACCTATGTAGAGTGCCTATCAACATAGGAAAGAGACAGACAAGTTTCCAGCCTTCTAATTCGTGGTCTGTGGTGTAAAGACTGACATGCAGACCCCTGCCCACTCTGATTGGCTCCCCATCAAATACCTACATACCTATGACAGTCCGACAGTGATGATCACAAACACATTTCACCTGTTTGGAGGTGACCTCCGGTGACATGTAGTCAGCTTTGTGGCTGGTGAGCATCTGGGGGCCTTGTCTGAGTGATGCAGAACGAAAGCACCCATTGCAGCTAAAGATGAAAGTACAAAGAGAAAAACTGTCCCCTTCTATAATACAATAACCAAACGCAGGTGGAGTGATTTTAACTGGTGTTCTGAGAGGTAGTTTTACCACCAGAGAAAAAACTGAGGAAGATTGAAGTTCTTTATTCCAATTATTCTGAACTTGTGTTCAAATAATGTCCTAAAAATAGTCATGGGGAATAAATCTAAACTACCACTTGATGTCACCATTGCTCTGCCTATGCACAGCTGTTCCAGAAATCTTTATGAAGATCATGGAAGAATTAAAAAGTTCAATTATAATATTTATTTAGAAAGCTGTTTTACAGGAAATATACATGAAATTTCAGCTAGCACGTTTTACTCTATCATGTGTATTGGGTGCTACACAACATATCAGAGGGCAGGATTCACAGAGTCAAGTGAAGTGGTGGTTTGTAGAAATGCAACATACTCACAGTCATCTCTTTACTGGGGAACCTGCAAGCAACCAGTAGGGGCAGATCTGGCTCTTACAAAAATTAATAAAATTAAACTATAAAGATTATTAAAGGAAAAAAATTCTAATGAAAGATAAGTGCAGCATATACATTATATGGTATACAGACATGCACAGCCCAGCTTTTGGGGAAATGATATAGATGGGTTTCATCCTTACTTTATATCAATATTTCATAACCAGGCTTCCCTTTAACTAGAAAAAAATGGTTCCTTTGAACAACTGAAATCCCCCTTTTTTTAAAAAAACAAAGAAATCACATACAAATTAACAGTATAAAAGTAATAAATTCAAATAGTATTGTGAACTCAAAACAATCAGCGTATTTGTAAAACACCAAACCCCACACATTCACACATCCTGAACATTTATAATCATTTTTTCATTTTCAAAGTGCCTTACAAACATTTACTAATTAAACTTCACAAAAACCAGGTGAGATAGGTAATGGTTATTATTACCATTTAACAGATGCAAAACAACTAAGGCACCTCCCCAAAGTCACAGGGAGTCAATGTCAGAACCAGGACTAGATCTAAAAAATCATGTCTCCCAGAGATACAATACAACAAAGTGTCAAAATAAATTAAGCAGGTGTCAACAAGTGTCAGAATAAACTAAGACAAGGTAGAACAGAGGCATATACAAAAGTGGCATCAATAGAAGTTTCCCTTTTCAATTATGCACCCAAATTAGATATTAAAGACTTGGTCTATTGCCACAGGGACTTGATTGCTATATCTCACTTCCTCCAAGTCAGGTGTTGTTCTGATATTGATATTACTAAGGGCTCAGTTCATCATTTTGCTCAACAAATATACCAATGGATTCTGGCTCTGAATCTATCAAGTTCACTCAACATAAAATTAATAGGTCTCAGAAACTTTTTTAAATTATCTGAATTTAAGTGGCCCTGAGTCATGGAATGGCTGAGGAAGTGGACAGCTAATACAGTTTCCAACAGACCCATGTATTTTCTTCATTGTCAGTGCCTGGAATAAATCTGTTATGAATGCAGAGACTGGAAGAACAGAGCTAGTAACTGAAATACAAAAAGTTAGAAAATACTGGGACTTTGGGGCGAGGTAGCAGAAAAATATGCTTAAGGCCTGATTCTCATGTACACAAAGGCCCCTTTACAATGTAAAATTTCTCCTGTGATTGACAGCTAGGGACCTGATTCTTATTTACATTAATGTGAACAATGTAAAGGGGTCTTTGTATAAGTGAGATACAAGTCTGTAGCCTTCAAACATAGGAGATTTTTTCCCACTAAACAGAGGGAGCAAAGTCACCTTGTTTTTGACTTTTTGGTCTCTAAATAGCTCTTCCATTTAGTGGCCAGCTTCTTGGTGAGATAGCCTGGGAGAGTTATATGTAACAC
Organism: Trachemys scripta elegans; assembly: GCF_013100865.1. Taxonomy (NCBI): domain Eukaryota; kingdom Metazoa; phylum Chordata; order Testudines; family Emydidae; genus Trachemys; species Trachemys scripta. Next base: position 193,052,240 of record NC_048299.1, on the reverse strand, counting down.
AACTGTGCCTTTGTCTATGCAACAAAGTTTTTCAATGGGGAGCTTCTATTTGGGAGTTTGTGGTTCTCAGAAAAAAAATTGTTTATAGTAACTATAAGGAATCTAGGCCTTCCATTATCAAGCTACTTCAGCAGTGTTATTTTGGATTGGATAATTACTGACTTGAATCAGGATACTACCAGTGAAGGCCTCAGAAATCAATGCCTTTCCTGGAGTGAAACCTAAGTCTATTAGTATCTGTGAAATTCTCATTGGCGAGTTAATATATATAAAGAGAAGTAGTAATTTACTTCTTTCAATATTCTGTTAGGATATTAAGTGTAAGAGTAATGAAAAAAGATATACCAATTACTTACAAACATTTCAAAATGGATTACAAATGTACCACTCCCACAGATAGCACTCACTCCTGTTCTGATTGAAAACAAAGGCTGAACTCCCATTAGCTTCAATGGAAGCAGGACTGGGCTCATAAAATAAGGGTTAATAAGGTGCCAGTTGCTAACTCAGATTATTTTATTCTTTTTCAAGCTGTTGGAATAGTATTTCCACCCCCGAGTGAAGAAACCATTGTTGGGAATAGTTGCAATGAAGAGTGAAGCTAGGTGAACTGCACAGAAACTTTCTATAAGTATTCACTTAAATCTAAAAGTGATTATGCTTTGGTCATGCTGCCTTTGTATTTGCTTTTCATGAACAGTCAAACAACTATACTTTATTCTCATGAATGCTTGGAGAAAGCAAATATTATTTCTAGAGCTGCAAGGAGAAAAATGATTGTTTCACAGAGAAGTTTGATATTTTAAAATTTGGTTATGTTCTGATTCAGAACAATCCCCTTTCCCCCAAAATTTGAAATTCTCGGTGAAAAGGAAAGCCCGCGGGTTTCTGACTCAAACGCTCCACCTGGCAGGTTGCTCTACAGCAGTGGACCATGGAAGCGCTGGGGTCCCTGAGTCTGGGGAAGTCCACCTTGCTGGCTGCCCTGGGGCTGTGGACCCTGGAAACCCAAGCTCCTCAGCAGCCCACCAGATGGGCTGCCAGGGAGCCAAGCAAGTTTTGAACACTTCTATATTATTACCATATAACATATTTATATGATGGTAGTACCCAAAGCCCCCACCTGGGATTAGACCATGTTGTGCGGGGTGTTGTCTGAATGTAGAAAAGTGACAAACTTTGCCCTGAAGGGCTTACAGGCTAAAGACAAACAGACAAAAGGCAGGGGATGTGAACACACAGGCAAATGAGCATGGTTAAGAATTGGAACAATTTTGTTAGTTATATGCATTGCAGCCTTGGCAAGTGAGAAGTAAAACAAGTCAGACAAGGACTTGACCACACTTTTCATAACATAGATACAACTACATTTTGAAGACTGTAATGACAAATAGTTACAGACCGATACATGAAGTGCATATAATATATTTCACATGGGAATGGGACATTCTCAGCACATTGGGGAGACAGTGGTCCACAAGCCCCTCACAGTACCTTGCAAAAGATACAATTAAATTATCCAGGCAAATACCTTATCACACCCAGGAACATGAATGCAATTACTTTTATATAAGGTATCAATTGCTCTTTCAGTATCCTACTGTTAAGCACATGCCATAACTATAAGATGGCTGCTGTAAACTTAGATCATTTTGTGTAAAGCTGAGCCAAACAAGTAAAATATAAAGGATAGTGCTATTTTGTTGGATGTGGCCTAGGCTGCCATGTTTATGCCTCATCAGATTCCTAAAATGATGACATAGCATTGGTTACATAAACTTAACACAGATTCAATCATTCCAGAGGTTGTTCTCCAGAGACAAAAATATGAAATCCTGCAGAGAACAAAGCATCAGGGCAAGCACATGTAAAAGAGCAAAAAAAAAATACTGCTGCTCTTTGGAAAGCACAAGATTGCTGGTTCTCTTTCCTTTGCTTTCCATGTTCTCAGTGGCTGGATAGCAGCAGAAAGTCCCTAAAAGGATAATCAACAATAGCAACTATAGTCAACATGTTCAGAACAGTTGAGTGACCACACATAGATCCTTTTAACATATATGGGCATGAAAAAGGACATTTGATGGAAGTTGGTTGAAGTGGAAAATAAGACCTGATTACTATGTAGTTGTCACTAGGATCACTAATGATAAGCAGAAATCAGGGTTCCTTGAACAGCAAGACATTTTTGATATATTTCAAAACCCAAGGGAAGACTTTAAAAGCCCTGGACAGACTTGATCAATATATTCAGCCTAAGAAGAATGTGACATCTGAGACTCATGTATTCTGTCAGGCATGCCAAAATCAAAATGTAACCATTGATTTGTCACCAGATTTTGCCAACTTGCAAATTTTGTTGACTCTGAGATGCACACAAATGACATTATAAAGAGACCAAATAATTGAATGGTGAACTTCAGGAAAGGTACTTGTTTATGAAGAACACGACCTAATCCTTGCAATAGGACAAACTGTAAACCTCGGAGAGTAGCAAATATATCAAATGGGGTGCAATGCCATGCCATTAGATTATTATGTAGTGTCCTCCAAAAAGCAAGAGACAGCAGACTAATGTCAAATCACTCAGGGCCAAGTCAACAGGAATATTTCCAATGATTTTAAAGGGAGTTGGACTGTGCCTTTAATCTAGGTTTTCAATATCAATCAAAAGATTGTATATTATTTTATCAGATCATTCTCAGACATCCAGTGACATGGAATTCCCGCCTCCCTGGCCCCTCACACCCATATGGCTATGAGTCAAGTGATTTCTTCAAGACCCATAACTAATCACTCATTGGAACAACTTGCCTAGGGCTGTGGTAGATTCTCCATCTCTACATCTTTAAATCGAGATTAGATGTCTTTCCAACAGATATGCTGTGGCTCAAATACAAGTTATGGGTTTGACTCAGAAATGGTTTGGTGAGGTGCTGTGTTCTGATCATAATGATTCTTTCTGGCCTTAATATCAATGAATAACCCGGAACAATAAAAATGTATTCAATATACAGTCTGTAAATTCCAAAGAAGCAGGAATTTCCCACAAGTTATGCTCTTCAGAATCTAGGCTTTCATTTTGAAAAGAGAAGTTTTCACCCCTTCTGGTGACCTTTGGAATGTAGACTGCAGTATTGTCTTGAGTCTGCAGCCAGACTGACTGGAACAGCAGCAACATTTGTTTGCTTATGAGAAAAGCTGAGCATATTAACTTCAACTTAAGTTAAATGGGAAATGCAGATACTCAGCATCTCTCAAAATTGGGTCCCAAGAAATATCCAATTCATATAATTACCCAGGATAGGAAGACACATTCATTTCAAAGGATTCTTGGTATTGGAGTAAAGCTTCAACATGTGAGTATATTTCTTTAAATTAACTGATCCTCAAATTTTTGGGGAAAAAGTGGTGTTTGCAGTGCTACAGTTTAAATGTTGGACCTCAGGGCATATGGCACTATATGTATTTTCTTATAAAACTTGGACCAGCACCACTAGAGAGCTGGTAGCTAATTTAGAACAAACTGTATGCAAAATTTAAAGTGGTTCTTCTGATGGGAATTATCTTTTGCATTTACCTATTTTATATTCATCTACCATCTAATTGTCCCGTTGCCAAGTTTGCAGACATCCTTTGGGAGTGCCTTACAATTCTCTGTTGTCTGCATAATCTATATAAATCTGGTGTTGGTTTCCTGTACCAGAGTTCAATCACGCATAACCACACAACATAACCATAATCATATACCCAGTGTTATTATATATTAAAGCACCTACAGTTCTTATTTTATATATATGTTAACCAAACTCCTTTCTGTGTCTGAACCAAAAGTGTATTCTGTCTATAAAATCTAGTGCTCTGTGCCTATCAAACTGAAAAGTTCTTTGTACTTAGGTTGAACCACAGTGGGTGTCCAAATGAAGAAATGTTTGTAGTCAGTAATGGAATATGTATAATCTTTTACTCTGACCCTGTGGAAAATTGAGTCCACATGTCAACAGAGGCTACTAACAAAGGATGCCTGCTTCTACAGATATGTGTTGTAATGAACAAGATGGCGTACTAGATAAGGGGTACTTATAATCCAAATACGTTCTGTGATTGATAAGGGATATTTGTTATTGCAGATGTTTTTCTGTGGCTTATGAAATAATGCCTCACTGAAAAATGTTTTTAATTTATTAGGAATTACTTGTTGCCACAGATGTTCTTAGTAATAATGACTAGGTTAGAAATCTCTCTAGCTTATCAATCATATAAATGGAGATAATTTATGGAACGTCATTTATGGTATCAGGTAAATTAAGTTATCAAAAACAGAACGCATAGTGGGATCAGTTATGGCAACATAGCTTCTCTTTTCCACAAAGGAATTTCTTTGTTTCATACCCGATTAAAGGGGAGAGTTTTTGGAAGCTAATTTGGAAGTGGAAATGGACAAGCTGCTATTGCTTTACCAGTTACAGAGCATTTGGTAAAATATGTTTTTATTTTCTGTATTCTTTATTGTGCTGTATTAATCTTTGACTAATGATCTCTGATTAAATAATTACAATTAGGCTGATTATCTGATATCTTGTTTTATTAATATCATCACTATTAAATTGGGACACCCAACACCAGTCAAACTAGACTAGAAAAACTTATTTGTGGGAAGCTACTGGCAGAAGCTACCACCTATTCCTCTTGCTTACACCAGAGCTAGCTCTATTCCTCTTACTTTGGATAACTGTTTTGAATTTTGCATCACATATCTTGTGTCTTGGATTTGCTGTCTTTGCCAAAAGCCTAGCAGAATTGGACCTTGCAAAGGAAATTAAAACCAACAGTAAAAGGTTCTTTAGCCATATAAGTGAAAAGAAAACAAGGAATGAAAAAGTGGGACCATTAAGCACTGAGGATGGGGTGGAGGTCTCCCATGTTTAAGAATGATGAACTCAAACTGGAACAGGTGCAGAGGAGGGCTACTAGAATGATCAGAGGAATAGAGAACCTATCTTATGAGAAGAGACTCAAAGACTTTGACTTGTTTCGCCTAACCAAAAGAAGGCTGAGAGGAGATATGTCTGCTCTCTATAAATACATTAGAGGGATAAATACCAGGGAGGGAGAGAAGTTAATTAAATAAAGCACCAATGTGGACACAAGAACAAATGGATATAAACTGGTCATCAACAAGTTTAGGCTTGAAATTAGACAAAAGTCTCTAACCATCAGAGGAGTGAAATTCTGGAACAGCCTTCCAAGGGGAGAAATGGGGGCAAAAAACCTATCTGGCTTCAAGACTGAGCTTGATTAATTCATGAAGGAGATGGTATGATGAGACTGCCTACAATGGCATGTAGCTGATCTGCAAGAGCTAACAGCAAGTATCTCCATCGGCCAGTGATGGGCCGCTAGATAAGGAGGGCTCTGAGTTACAGCAGAGAATTCTTTCCCAGGTGTCTGGCTGGTGGGTCTTGCCCACATACTCAGGGTCTAACTGATCATCACATTTGGGGTCAGGAAGGAATTTCCCCTGGGGTCTGATTGGCAGTGACGTTGGGGTGGGGGGTTTGCCTTCCTCTGCAACATGGGGCATGGGTCACTTGCAGGTTTAAATTAATATAAATGGTGGATTCTCTGTACCTTGAAGTCATTAAAACATTATTTGAGGACTTCTGCTACTCATCCAGAGGTAAGGGATCTATTACAGGAGCAGGTGGGTGAGGTTTTGTGGCCTGCAATGTGCTTAAGGTCAGACTAGATGATCATGTTAGTCACTTAACAGCAACAATATCACATTATGTTATGTTAACTCTCCATCTAAGGTGTGGAAACGACTACTTGAAGAAAGCTCTTGCCCTGCTTGGTCACCAGCTAGGACAACCTTCATGGGGGTGAGCCCTGAGGGCATGGGACTAAAAGGGGTTGAGGAGTTAAGTGGATATTGAAGGATGGGGTGGGTTTTGTCGCTGTGAAATTAGTTGGACTAGAGGGGAACACACACACACACACACACACACACACACACACACACACACACACACACAAAGAAAATGCCTGGCATGTTCTTTTTTAGTGGAAGCAAGAACCCAACATGGCTAGGAGCTGTTGGAGGGCTCTCTTGTTAATGCCTATTCAGTTTTTGCCATAAGTGTCATGGTCATATTGCATTGGTGGTATTCCTCTCTTTTGTCTGGGCTGGCACACTAACTGATGAGGGATGAATTTTGTCTCCTAAGGAAAAATGGTCTGCAGGATGGTGTCGTCTAGTGGGGAAAAAGATAGGAAGAGAAATCTGGTGTTGAGGTGCAGCTAAAAGAAATGTGTAGTTGCAGAATCGAGGACACTATTACCAATTAGAAAAATCCAGACTACTTCCATGTGCAGTGAGATCTACCATATGAAGTCTCTAGAAGAAACTTTTCAGCATCTCTCTCCATTTGTTTTTTTATTTCTTAACTTCAGAAACACCATCCCAATGATGAGCAATTATACTTTTAAAAAATAAAGTCAACTAACATATATAAATATTGAAAAGCCTAACAAAGATTAACTTAACTTTTGTGAAGGGCAAGGTAGATCACCTGAATGGTCGAGTTTGCTGATGAGGGCTTTCTGCCATGTATTCTGCTGTTTCTTTAATGATATACTGTGCTGTTCCCCTTACTGAATCTCTGTTTACTTTGACTTTACGCTTTAACGGGCATATTTCATGGAATTCCATAGATTTGAAGACCAGAAGGGACCATTATCATTATCTCATCTGACCTTCTACATAATACAGGTCATAGAACCTCACCCAGTAATTTTTGAATCAAGCCCTTCACTTCTCATTGAGCTAGAGCAGAATTTGTTAGAAATACATCTGTAGTCTTGATTTAGAGACTCCATGTGATGCAGTATCTACCGCATCCTAGATGTATTGTTCCAGTGGTTTCTCTCTCCTCCCGGAAAAAGAAAAAATGCATCTTATTTCTAACCCTACTTCAGCTTCCAGTCACTGGATCTTGTTATGCCTTTGTTTGCTGGATTAAAAAAGCCCTATGCTATCAGTAATATTCTCCTTACTTATTTAGCAGTTTATAGACTCTAATCAAGTCATCTCTTAACTCTTTTCTTTGTTAAGCAAAGTAGACTGAGCTTCTTTAGTCTCTTACTGGAAGGCAAATTTTTCAGGCCTTAGATCATTCTTTTAGCATTTTTCTAAACTCTTTCCAATCTTTCAACATCCTTTTTAAACCACGGACACCCAGAACTGGACTAGTAAACTAGTAGAAATCTCTAATGCTGCATACGATAGTAAATATCAGCTCCCTAATTCTGCATGTTTGCTCTCTTAAGGTTTGTCTTCACTACCAGGGTAAGTCAACCTATATTAACTATTCCAGGAATGTGAATAACGTAGCTGGAGTCGATGTAGCTTAGGTCGATTTACCCCGGTGTCTTCACTGCACTGCATCGACGGGAGACGCTCTCCTGTCAACTGACCATAATCTTCTTGGGAAACTGGAGTACTGGGGTCGATCAGATGCACTCTGCGGTCAATTTAGCGGGTCTTAGACCTGTTAAATCGACCCCTGCTGCATCGATTGCAGCAGTGTCAATCTCCCCATAGTAAAGACCAGATCTTAGCCATTGCATTACACTGCAAGCTTATGCTCATTTGGTTATATACCATGATGGCTAAGACTATGTCAGAGCCACTACTTTCCAAAATACTGTCACTCACACTCTTAGGCTATAGATACACTGACGCTTTACAGTGCTGCAACTTTCTCGCTCAGGAGTGTGAAAAAACACACCCCCTGAGCGCTGCAAGTTACAGCGCTGTAAAGCGCCAGTGTAAACAGTGCCCCAGCGCTGGGAACGTGGCTCCCAGTGCTGTAAGCTAATCCCCTCATTGAGCGGCAGCGCTTTGGAGTTTCCAGTGTAGCCATGGCCTAAGTGTGATTTTTTTTAGTGTGGACATCAGCATTACAATGTACCCAAAATTTTTATTAAAGTGATACAATTAACTAAGAAATCACATTTTTATCTGAATTTTTTTAAACTACTATTGTTATTTTCAATTACTCTAATTGAAATGGATTAGGCAGTGCTTCAAATGGTACCAGAGCTTGATATTCCATCCAGTCACTTCACAGCAATTGTTTAAGGTGGTAGTACATGAACCAATGAAGTTTGGTAGCTGCTGGAATAGACACGAAATGGTTCTGTTTTGTTTGTTTGCTTGCTTATATTATGCATTTGACAGCACTGTGTGTATAGTGATTTTCACTATTTCTCCTTAATAGTCAGTTTTCCTGTTTTTGTAGGATTTCACACATCAGGAGAAAAATATTTTAAAATTAATAAAAACCAAAGAAACAAAAATAGGAGAGGGACTGAGGCGCGGGGGGTGGTATCAAACTACTCTGAACTTGTTTTTTAAACCATGTCTAGTTTTCAAGTTGACAGTGTCCCTTTAGGCTATATTACAAATTTATGATTTGACACAATATCCTAATTCCTACATTAATGAATTTTCCGCAAACATTCATAAATTGTTCACATGAGTGTTTTTAAATGAAATTTAAGCCTTGATCGTGCAGGGGAAATCTGCTAACATGGCCCCTTAGTCAGTCCTTGTGGACATAAGGGAACCTGTTTCAGGATCAGGGCCTAAATGTGCTTAATATGAATCTTAGGTGCTTTACTCTTATGCTTTTTCAGTCCTTAATCCAGTCAAGTTATTTTATTCAAGAATAAAGAGACAAAATGTAGTATATGAGTATATTACTCTAGGATTATGCTCAATGTCCTAAACTTCAGTTTCTTTTAAAATTAAAATCTCCTAACAATGAGAGAGGTGGGTAAAGCTGAAAACACTGTTTTATTATTATTATTACAAAAAGCATGAATTCTGAACTAAAAATAGGAATGACGATTAACCTTTCAAATCTGCCAGAAATGATATGGCAGAGAGAACAGCAATTAGAAATAGCTGTGATAAAGTCAGCATCCAGACAAGTGGACCAGATTCATTGGAAAGAACAAAACGTTAATAAAAAGGAATTCAGTAAGGCACATTAGGATGCATTTGTTAAGGGGAAATTGCTAGAGGGGTCTAAATAATGAGGAGAGGTAAAATCTGACACTAGTGTAGTGCATGGTGTTGTTACACTTTGTCTTTTAGATTTCTTGGAAACCAATCATTATGCTTTCTGGAACTGGATCAGTTACCTCCAAGGCAACTCATTGTACATAATGCAGCCATTCTCAGAATGGTTTTCTTCAGAAATACAGACAACCCTTTTCTATGCTAATCATTTCAATTGGACTATAGATTTTCCTGAAAGTTGTAGTTTTCCTTCCACCTTTCCATTGCATTTACATTTTATTCATTATTTCACAAATTCCATTAGTCGGAAAAGATTTTTTTAAAATAAATGAATAGACATATTTTGGGAGACAAAATGCCTATTTTCTTTTGTTAAGGTTTATAACTGGGTCAACATTTTTTTTACAACCTGGCTTGGTAATAGTGTTCTGCATCACCACGTGGGAGACCATAACTCAAATTCCTGACATATTTTCCTCAATCATGGAGCTGGGAGGACCTCCATATGAATACACAGCATCATGCTCAGGCTATGGGGAGAGTTTTGTGGTCCTCAAGGCTGATTTACTAGTCTGATTAAGGATCCCCATAGATGTGGGTCTTCAAAAATGGGCATTGAAATGGAAAGATTTCCAATGTTTCCTCTTTCAAAGAGACACCCCAAGGGAAAAAATTAAGGTCCTGATCTAATTACCAAGGAAGTCTTTCAGTGGGATCCTCAATGGGAATTGGAACAGGGCCTGAATTAGAACACTTTTCCTAAGGTATGATTCACAAATGATCAGATTTGGGATCTGAATTGCTAGCGCATATTTAATTGCTGTCTATAAACCCGTCTTTTAGCATACAAAACTAACATTCCTGTGACAACTTTGTTTTCCATGCTCCTGTACCTTTGGCTGTTCACTAGAAAATAAACAGAACATCATTCATTCCACATGTAATAATATGTTTAAAAGTGGCTATGGTCAAAAAAGTGACAATGTAAAAGATTGTGCCTCCTTGCTCAACAGACCTGTGAGTTTGTGTTGCATCACATGCATTTCAATAACACTGAAATGGGTCCTGTTTCCCCAAGAGTTTGTTAGAATGTCACCCCATTGCTAGTTGTAATATATTATATTGCCTGACACATTGCTGTATGCTGCTGTAATGCAAAGCAATGCTCTGTCTAAACTAAAAAGGGATTACACCTTTCTGTAGATCTGATGAAATTCAGACAGAGCCTTCTCATTCACATTAATTGCATCGATTAAAACACTTAGAAGGATCACAAATCATTAGCTACATGAACCAGACAACTCAAAATATTTTTAAGTAATGCAGATCAGCACGTTTAATCAAAATGTCATGATAAAATAGCAGAAATGATGTACTGAAAACAATTCTTACAAAAAAAAATCTTGCATAATAAATCACATCTAGTCTACAATGAAGTTATTAACCACCGTTCTGTTCTGTTCTCCTCTGAAGAGTAAATCAGCCATAATGCAACTTATTTTAGGTCAGTTTGCACATAAAGCAGAAAGAAGATGAAGTGAATGTTGATTTGGAATGAAAGTAAACTCCTATTTCTATCATTACCCTTTGACAAAGTGCGTATTTGTTGCAGTCCTAAATAAAACATAAAACCTAGCTAATGGGTCTACCCGAGAATCACTTATGATCTACTTCTTATTTTATCTTCATCATAAAATATATACTTTACAAAACTCTGTTTTATGATAATTTTGTAAGTATGTAAATTCTTCAGCAAAAATAAAACATAGTTTTCATTTAGTTGTACAAGGTGAGCTCAGGAATATGGAATAATAGTTTCTCTAAGAATGCATTGGTTTCACTATGAAATCAGGTTTCTTTGCTATCAGCCCTGGAAAAACATATTGGTTTCAGTTAAAATGTATAGCCATGCTTTCACTAAAACATACAGACATTATAACACTGTATATTGGTTTCAGTAACAATGTCTTCTTTCCAATGGATTCATGTGGCTTTCAGCAAGAATGTATTGATTTCATTAAAGTGTGCTGCTTGAGATAAACAAAAATTCAGTTAAAATGCATAGGTTTCTGTTAAAGTTCATTGACTGAAGTGAAGAACATTACACAATGTTATTGGGTAGCCTTAGGGTTTTTAAAACACTGGGTAGGAAAGTACATGTAAGTAATAGTCAAGGTTACTGAAAACAAAGTCTATTTTATAACATCCAAAGATGTAAATGTTCTAAAGTACATTAAATTTTATCTCCCTACCCCATTTGTGTCAGCTGCTAAGTGCACAGAGAAATACTTGCACAGTAAGGATGACAATCTTCACCCATGCGAATACCCTTCTAAGCAAGTGCAGGGCAGGTGTTTTTTTAACATGTGCAGTAATTGTTTGTTATCCCAAAACCAATTCTTAAGAAGTTAATTTTAAATAAAGTTCAGCATTCCTTCACTTCCTAGATAACAGACTTTCTGACTTTCCAGCACTGCTTATTGTGTGTGAATACAGTAGGAAGAGCTCCAGCTTGTATTATATTAAGTTACATAGATATATTTGCTTGCTATGGACTATCAACATTAGTATGTACATTTGTGAAGGACCAAATTTTCAAAACCTGGGGGCAGATTCTCACCTCACTTATACCTTTTTTATACCAGAGTAACCTGATTGAATTAATGAAATAGTTCCTGATTTACACAAGAGAATGTGGTTTATTGTCTCTGTTGCATGCAAGAGACTGTTGTACAACTTTCGCACACTATCATTTTTGCACACTATTGATAGAATTTACACACAAACCCTATTGACACACCTTTATCAAGCACAAATTGTGTCCAAATGAATTTTGCTTGTTTATATTCTATCATTTGAGAGCATGTCTCAGTAGACAATAAAATTCACGTTACAGTGGTTTGTACTGTCAAGTATAGGCTGGGTTGTAGTTAATTTGAAAATGTGGCCCAACAGATTTAGGAGATCTGACGTATTCAGAACCCGAATGCTGGATTTTTATCTCAACTATCTAACTATATTGTGTCTGAAAAATTGGGAAGATACCTTGATAAAACAGGATCTCTTGAGATTTTTATTTGCTTCGTCCATTCAGGCTAGAAATACCATTGAGTTTGATTCTCCATTTCCTTGCACCACATCTGTGCTATGCTTTTCTTCTCGTTAAAGCAATGGGAAGTGGTAATTAGAACCAAAGTATTTTATTTAAAAACTGCATAGCTAACACGACAGAAACCAGAGCCTGCTGTTCAGGGCAGCATGAAAATAACTCTCTGGGCTTGCCGTCCCTGCAAAGTTAGCTCGAGTTATAACTCAAGTATTTTCCCTAACTTAAGTCCTGTCATAAAAACCCTTGAGTGTGGTGGCCCTTTTAACTCAAAGCTGGCCTATAAGGGGATATAAACTAAAGCTAAAGTTGGTGTAACCCACACACCTTCTGGGTGTGGTGTTCTGTTCCATCTAGTGGTACCGAGACCACTTAGAGAGAGAGATAAAATGAGTCTGCTCTACAGCCTTAGCTAACAACCAGTTAGTTTTTAGCTCATGCGGTAGAGGCTCATGCATTCAGCTCCAGAGGTCCCAGGTTTGATCCCGCCTGCTGACGACCGGGATCTGTTGATAACATGACCACTCAGCTGTTTGGACTCAGGTTAGCGCCATTCAAGTTCCACTAATCCTCCAATGCCATCCCATAATTTCCTCATGTGTCCAGAAAGGACAGACATGTTCTCCCACAATAGACTGAGAAAGAATTTATAGCGTGGGTCGCTTTCTGCAGCACAAAGAATCATGGGATGTACCCCCAGATGTCTCCGTATCATACACAAGTGAATGCAGTGCCAGCTCAAGCATTATTTCTCAATGTGGCCACTCTTACTTGTTCACTTACTCAAGAGGAGTAACTCAGGATAACTCGGCAGTGAAGATATATGCTCTGTCCCTGCAGTGCAGGACCCCTGCTGCCAATATGCAGGGTAACGTTTTGACCTCCGTGTCTACACAACCCGTGGAAGCGAGCCACCCAACCTGGGCTGACAGACTTGGGCTAGTGGGGATCGCACTAGAGCACTAAAAATAGCTGTGTAGACAGTGCTTTAAGTTCTGGCTCAGGCTGGGGCTTGGACTCTGGAGCCTGGGTTCAGAGCCTGAGCCACAACTTCAAAGTGCTGTCTACCCAGCTATTGTAGAGCCCTGCTACCCCAAGGCTGGAAGGCTTCCTTCAGAGTGTTGTATAGACATACTAATAAATCATATCCCCCACATCCTTATGCAACAACATCTGCTTCACATGTGTTCACAGTGGTTGTGAAATGCTACCATTTTGTTTTGGGAGTTTTGTACACTCACTTCACACAACTGCAAATGACAACACGGGGGGCAAAACATCAGGCCTCACGAGAAAACGCCTTTGTGGTAGCAATTTGGCAGTTTTGCTCTAAAGTTATCAGAAATCTTTAGAACCTCCCAGGGATTTCAGTTTTGGTTTGGCTCAAGGTTCAGAGCATTTCTTGTTTTATTCACATTGGCTTCCCTAATATAAAACAGCACATACTGCAAATGAAATCACATTACTTTAAGGGCTGCACATTTTATTATGGGTCCTTTATTAGCGACCTGGTCATACACCCTTTATGCATGCAAAGCTTCCCTAGACTTCGATCAAAGTTGTGCCCATCTGAAGACAGGAGGATTGAGCCTGGCTATCATACTGGCTGGTGCAGTACAGCTCCAAGAAGGGGACCTGTTGGTAGACGTGACTAGGTCCACAGGTAGTGAGCATACATGCAGTACACATTTACAGGGTGCATACACTCTTCCATTCCAAACCAGCAACAGCACATGCCCCAATGAGCAGTACAGCTGTCCTACCCAATTTCAATTGTGTGTGCTTGGAATTATTCTGCTCCCTTTAAACCCAGAACGGCTCCCATGAATAAGGAAATTATTTCATCCTAAAATACTGGAATCGCTCCACCCACCCCTGTAACTTACAAGGACATCCAAAAGCCTTTTTCCTTCCTCAAGGACCTGTAAAATCCTCCTTTTCTCCAATAGTCCCATTAGGATGTGCACCGGAGTGCAATTATGTATTTATCTCTAACTATCTCTAACACACGAATTCAGCATCATTTACTGAATTAGCAGACATAGTTCTGGATCAAGTTTTCTGTTGAGTGGATCTATATGGGAAAAGCCTGAAGAGTAAGATCACAAGGAAGCAAGAGAACAGATAACTTATGGATGACTGGTAGGAGGGAAAGGGAAAGCAGGGTTTATTGGACGTCAGGAAGAGACTTGTTGTCAGGAAGAGGGTGGCAATTGGGGGCCCCTATTCAAATTGTTAGATACCTCAGAAGTTTGCTCTTCATTCAGTTTTTAGTTTGACCAACAGACTTCTAATTCCTCTTGAAAAGAGATAACCCCAATTCCTGCCCAAGTGGTTTCAGGTATTCTCAAAGCCATAGTCTCATCGCCTTTGTTTTACACAGCGATACTACTGTAAATGGAGGTATTACTTTTAGCATATCATGATGTTGCCAGACAAGTAAAGCTTCATGCTGTGGTAAAAGTGTTCCTGTTGCCTACTTAAAAAAATAATAGTTTTTGTCCTGCTTTAATCTGCAGGCGCAAAGTGGAGGGGACCGATTACCCTACCCACCCATTCAGCTCATCAACACGTTTATGCATTCTTGCTGATGTTCAAGATCAGCAACTCATTCATGTGAGCATTTTGCCAGTCAACTCAAGTGAGTGAGTGAGTGAGTCAACAGGTCTTGCACTTAATTCTCAGCACATGGATTCTGTATATCACATTTCGGGGTGGAAGAGCTCAAGATATGATTTATAAGAGAAAAAACTTATTACACAGACAATGTTAGAGAATGTCTGTCTACATGTTGTATCAGTTTGTTGCAGAAGCAAAATGAATACACAACATTAACATTTGTAGTAATAGAGCAAAAGCACTGAAACAAAAGGGCTTTGCTGATGGGGTGATTTCAAGCTCAATTTCCAACTGCCACTTGAACCAATTGCCACTGAGGTCATCAACTATGTGAAGAATGTCCTAATGACAAACAAACAATTCACACTGCAAGTGTTGCTAGGGTTCATTTGCTGCCAGTGTTGACCTGTACAATTCTATGCTTCACCCCTCCAAGCTTATTTTACTAACAGTTTTGGTTGAGCTAAACAGTTGGGCCGTATTTGTGGCTTACTTCCAGGACATGCCTTAACTTTTTCTGATAAAGTAAGTTGAAACTTTCATTGGACGCTGCACTTTTGCCCAATGAATTAAAAATGATGACTTGGTTCTTTATATACCGATCAGCTGAGTTAGAAGTCAAGCACAAGAGTATAATAAAACATGCAAGACAACATTGCCACAAAATACTATTGCCACAATACTATTATCAGCTCAGAATGTATAACATTTCTTCAGGTTGTCATGCACAAAGATGCACTTCACAGAATCATCTCTATTCAGGAAAGCACTAAGTATTTACGTAACGTTAAGCATGCTTGTAAGTCCTGCTGAATGAGGGTGGACAAAAGCATGGGCTGAAGTGCTTTCTTGAAACAGGACCTAAATGCACATGGTCTCATCTACACCTAGCAGTCTTCTGGCTATTTGTCTGAAGGGCAGGCCATCAAATTGGCATGGGAACCTTCAGAACTGTTTACGAAGATGGTATCCATCTTATTTGTGTAAATCAGGGTTGTAACATACCCAGGGTACAATCTAGACTGATGAACAGCTGTGTCACCTCTGCCCTTGACCTGGCTTTCTCTTTACACTGTTTTGCTACTGCAGCCACCACTCCTGATCTGCTCACACACAGCCTTCAGCAATTAAGTCACTACCAGCTATATTGTATGAGTGCTGCAGCCAGCTGCACTCTTGAATTACAGTGCAGGTTGACACCAGCACATTCCCAGTCCCAGAAATGTGCCTTCCCCTGGACAATACAAATTCATATAAAGTCCATCAGAGCAAAGAGGATAAAATACATTGCATTACAATGCCTCTATATAAACGTATGGTACATCTTCACCTTGAACATGGTGTTCAGTTTTGGTCACCTCATATTAGAGAGGACACCGACAAGGTATAAGGAAAGGCAATGACAATGATTAGAGACTTGCGGGAGAAGTGATAAGCTATATATGAGGGATTAAAGAAAGAAGAGAAGCCAGGATAGATGTAGAAAAGCAAGGAACTCTATAGAGAAAGCCATTCATATGCCCCATTTCCTTTTGCTTGTACAGGTAATACAAAACAAGAACACACTCAATGAAATTAAAAGACAACAAATTTAAAAAACCTTGCAACAGGAAATGTATTTTGCAAAGCATAATTAACCTTATCAAGTTCATTGCCATAGGATGTTTTTGAAATAGCATAGTGTGATTTAAAACAGGATTAGCAATATGGTATATATGAATAAGAACAGTATTTACCTGTTCTAGGATATAGATAACAAGGACTCTCCGTTGACATGCTTCTGGGCATAAAATGATTACCATCTGGAGGCAAGAAGAGTCCCCCCCACCTTTGGTATAAATTTGTACAATGGGCCAACTGTATTATGTAGGTTGATGTTTTCTTGTAAAGCATTCATCACTGAGCATTGCCAAGAATCAGGATATCACAGTAGATCTGTTCTGGTGCAGCATTTTCTGACTTCCTAATTCTTGTTTTCAAAGTCAGAGGATGAGGATTGTCACGACTCCTAAAAATCCCCAGTGGGCCCTCTAGAGAGTCTCGGTTTGGGAAATGGCAGCTGAATCAACCTCAGAATAGGGAAAGACTTATAGTAGCAATAGGATGAAGTGTCCTTATCACTGGAAACACCTTCCCAAATTCCAGTTCCGGGAACATAGGATGAGGATAAACAAGAACCATGCATCCGAAGAAGTGAGGTTTTTACTCATGAAAGCTTATGCCCAAATAAATCTGTTAGTCTTTAAGGTGCCACCAGACTCCTTGTTGTTTTTGTAGATACAGACTAACACGGCTACCCCCTGATACAAGAACCACACAGACTATCAGAGTGTGTGGCAAATGGGAAACACTGGCCCCTGTAGGTCAATGGGAAAATGTCTTCAGTCTAAAGGCACAAATATGTAGTCCTCATTTGGACAAAACTCCCTTTGAAGAAAATGGGAGTAAGGGCTGTAGGATTGGGTCTTAAAAAAAAAAAAAGAAAGAAAGAAAGAAAACCTCAGTAAAGTGAAAGAGCTTGATTGTTTTTTCTTTTTTCCTCAAGTGTTCACAACTCATTTCTTTTTGTCATAAAGCTACTTTTAAATTCCCCCTGGCTACAATTAAGATCTTCCTTGACTGGAGAGTTTGGAGTGCTTTCAGCTGAAAAAAGTAAAATAAAATAACCCCTATCTTGTTAGGGGATCCAAGCTTTGCAATGGAATAATTAACAACAATGCATTACTACTCATTACGCACCAGGCTCCCTTAAATATGGGATCAGTTAAATCATGATTACACATCAACATCTCCTGTTTTTACCTGTCAGAGATGCAAGGACCTAAAGATTTAACATTTCTACCACCTCTGTTAGCTACTAACTAAACAGAAGATTTTTGCTACAGAAAAAAAATGGCCTGGTTTAAAATTCAGCTCCTTTAAAAGAGGCTCTCTTTCCCTCCAGAACAGATGTTGATTAGAAAAGAGCTGTGTTTCAAATCTGAGAAATTGATCTGAAGGAATAATAGCTTAGTTGGATAAACTGTGGTAGACTGCTAGTCCCAGCAGTATTGGCAGGAGAGGGCAGAAACAGATTAACAGTGCCGGATATTATTTATGGGAAAGTAGTCTTTCTTGTTTTCTTCAATTGAGAGAGAGAAAGTTTCTACTTTGTGATAACCAGGTTATTTAGTGATCAGAGCCCCTCATAAAACAATAAATCAAATTATGCATGGTGTGATTTCTCATCTTCAAAAGAATCTTTAAGTTCACATTAAGGATAGCAAATTTAATTTAGTTAGTAATTAATAATCTGGTGTACATCTACCCACTTTCTCCAAGCATACAATCATCACACATCATTTGGGTGTATAAAAATCTCAGTAATGATTTCCAGGCCCATCCATCTTTCTCTAAATATGCATTTGTACTTGTATATGAAGAAAATATGCATACTTCATTCAACTTTAAAAACCTGTCTACATTTTGTAGAGTGGCCAGTGATTTTGTGTGTCTAACCTGCGACACCGTAATGGGGTCCGATTTTCTGAACTACTGAGCAATCAGCCTTTGAAAATCAGGTCCCCTTAAAGTGTGTCTGGTAGAACATCGAAAAACTGATTCACTGTTCACTTTTGAAAATTTAAGCCTGCCTCTATTTATATAAATACTATGCAGTTTCTTCGTAAGGGCTGGATACTTTAGTGGTCTCAAAACCATTATACATCTGATACCAACAGCTGTTTGGAGGACTGTATGAAATGAATTCCTAGTGACTGGTATCTGTATCATAAAAACAAGAGGCATTTGTGTTAGTAAACAACCAAGGGATGGAATGGCAGACTGGCTACTGCCTCACCACAAGCAGGGTTCCTTCAGCACATGGTGGAGAAGGGGCAAGGAAACTTTTTAGCCTCCACGGTTCTCAGTCCAATACTTTCCATAAATACAAACTGCCATTTTGAAAAAAAAACCCATAAGTGTTAAGCAGCACAATAAAACTCATTTTTAATTATATGAGGCACATAGCGATTCCACTGTGGCAGGCTCCAGGAAACACACAGTGGAGTGTAGTTTGCTGCTGCTCCTGTTCTCAGTTATTAGGCACTACTTTCCACAACAAACATGCTAGTTGGCCTGGGTGTGGGTTTGCCACTTTTTCTTATGGCTGTGACATGGGCCCTTACGGAAAAGGCCTATAAGGATCTGACTCTCAGTTGTGCTGTTCCTGCAGTTGGGACAGGGACAGAGGGCGGGAGCAAAGGTGACTTTAAGCCACTGTTGAGCTTCTCATATTCTGGCGCTGGATCTGCCTGAACTCGTGGTGTAAATTAGAGCAGCCTGAGTGCTGCTCTATTTTATCCTTTGGTTCCCATGATCCTCGATCAGCCCTTATGTACAGCTCTACACCAGGGAAACCCCTGCACAGGATTATTCACAGACTAATCTTCTACTGGCCCATCTCATCAACGTGTGGAGCAATAGTTTATTCTGATCTCAAGCTTCATTTACTGGAATGTGCCTAATATTTTGGAAACAGGCTTGTTATTCTGATAATAAATCAATAACACAACAAAAGGAGAAATTCTGGATAAATGCTAGAGTAAATCTTGCTGCTGATTTCATAGTAAGATAGTATTTTACCATATTTTGTAATACCTGGATTAGATGGTACAAATAGGTCATGCTGGAAAAAGATTAATGAGAATACAACAAGGTGTTTATTAAGTCATTAGGCATACAACTTCATAGTGATGATTATATTACAAAAGCCTTAACTGTAGTGTACAGGCTTACATGCAAGATCCGTTTATCCATTTTTTTCAGAAACATGTAAAACACCTAAGTAAATTCACATTGTGATGTTGCACCCCATAATGCTTTATGAAAATATGCTTATGAATGTAAATATGACATAACTGGAATATGTTTTATGCTACATATGCCGTGTAACATATCTCTGCAAAGGTTATGTTCTACTGAACATATTCATCCTATTTGTATGCATGTATCATTTTTGTATTTGAAGTTATGAATATTGGCTGTGTACCTGTTTGAGTTTAAGTAGACTTAGTAAAGCGTTTGGTCAGCTTCTTGAGAAAGGAATGTACAAATTAAGTGCCCAATCAAGAAACACTTAACTGACAATGGATCTTGGAAGACTCCAATCCACATAAAAAGTCTTCCTGGAGACATTCAAGATAGTATGAGGGCAATGGCTGCTGCCTGTAAAAACTGAGTCATGCATGGACATGTGACTTGCCCATGTGACTCCAAAACTCCATCTTGGAGCTGGATTTTTCATAGGAGAGAGGAGGGGGTCTCCACCTACAACAGAGAGTCTATTTAAGCCCCTGGGAGACCCCTCCATTTGGTCTTCAGCTGCCTCAAGAGATAGCCTCTCCACCCCCAAAGGGTACCTGAAAGAAACTGGAACAAAGGACCGTAACCAGGGATGTGAGTGATTGCTGGACCCAGACTAAAAGAAGGTTAATCTGTAAAAGAAGCTTACTGGGACACCTCTGAGGGTGAGATTTCATCTGTATTCAGTTTCTTACTGTATTAGGAATAGACTTGCTTTTATTTTATTTTGTTTGGAAATTTACTTTGTTCTGTTTGTTATCACTTGGAACCACTTAATCCTACTTTTTGTATTTAATAAAATCACTTTTATTATTAATTAACCTAGTGTATGCATTAATACCTGGGGAGGGGAGGGGGGCACAGCTGTGCATCTCTCTCTATCAGTGTTATAGAGGACAAACAATTTATGAGTTTTATACAGGGTAAAACTGATTTATTTGGGGTTTGGACCCCATTGGGAGCTGGGCATCTAAGTGTTAGAAACAGGAACACGTCTTAAGCTGTTTTCAGTTAAGGCTGCAGCTTTTAGAGAATGTGGTTCAGATCTGGGTCTGGGTTTGCAGCAGACTAGTGTGTCTGGCTCAAACCAGGCAGAGTACTGAAGTCCCAAGCTGCCAGGGGAAACAGGCTCGGGGTAGTCTCAGCTCATCAGTTGGCAGTTCCCAAGGGGGTTTTCTGTAATCCAACCCATCACACACATAACCTAAGTTTGTTTACACTCCAAGAATTTGTCAATAAATTGTTTAGGATCCCAAAATAAAAATTTTGTTATTTGTATTCAAGGTTTGGTATTTGGTAAAGGGGGAAAAAATGCTGTTCCATGTTGATGACACTAAACTGGGAGGAGTGGTAGATACGCTGGCGGGTAGGGATAGGATACAGAGGGACCTAGACAAATTAGAGGATTGGGCCAAAGAAATCTGATGAGGTTTAACAAGGACAAGTGCAGAATCCCATGCACTGCTACAGACTAGGGACCGAATGGCTAGGCAGCAGTTGTGCAGAAAATGACCTAGGGGTTAGAGTGGATGAGAAGGTGGATATGAGTCAACAGTGTGCCCTTGTTACCAAGGAGGGTAACGGCATTTTGGGCTGTATAAGTAGAGGCATTGCCAGCAGATCGAGGGACGTGATCTTTCCCCTCTATTCGGCATTGGTGAGGCCTCATCTGGAATACTGTGTCCAGTTTTGGGCCCCACACTACAAGGACGATGTGGAAAAATTGGAAAGAGTCCAGCAAAGGTCAACAAAAATGATTGGGGGCTGGAGCACATGACTTATGAGGCGAGGCTGAGGGAACTGGGATTGTTTAGTCTGCAGAAGAGAATAATGAGGTGGGATTTGATAGCTGCTTTCAATTACCTGAAAGGGGGTTCCAAAGAGGATGGATCTAGACTGTTCTCAGTGGTAACAGATGACAGAACAAGGAGCAATGGTCTCAAGTTGCAGTGGGAGAGGTTTAGGTTGGGTATTAGGAAAAACTTTTTCACTAGGAGGGTGGTGAAGCACTAGAATGGTTTACCTAGGGACGTGGTGGAATCTCCTTCCTTAGAGGTTTTTCAGGTCAGACTTGACAAAGTCCTGGCTGGGATGATTTAGTTGGGGATTGGTCCTGCTTTGAGCAGGAGGTTGGACTAGATGACCTCCTGAGGTCCCTTCCAACCCTGATATTCTATGATTCTATGATTAATGCAACTCAAATTGTGTAGCTTAGATTGAATTTCCGCTGTAGTGTAGACAAGGCCTAAGATAGCCCAGTTAAGGAGATTTCAGTGACAATCAGTTTTATTTTCCTGCTCTCATGTGGGCATCTAGTGATGATTGGTGATCCGGTGCTTCCATTTTGGTCTCCACTTTAGCATTAAGAAACTAACACAAAGGGCCACCACTCATGCAGGACAATGTTTCTAAATGTATGATGCACTGAGAGGAGAGGGTGATATGGTAAGCCTTTGGAGTAATAACTCAGAGACTGAAACACAGCCAGGATGATGTATTTACCTATTATAACATTCAAGCTTTGCTGCCCTTTCCCTGTCCCTGAACATTCTATTTTCCATGACTGATCAAAGGTTAAGAGCTGAGATGGATGCAATGCCTTAAAATATTTATTAAAATCTAAGACCTGCATCATCTTGTAACTGCCATTTTGCCTAACTATTATAAACTACCAGAGTGTATTCTGCAAATGACTATACTTTTTCCATGAGGCATTTCATGGATAACCAAAGCGGCCTTTAATAGATATTTAATTTAAAAACAACAACAATCTCCTTCACCTCCCTGCTTAATGGTTTCACCTTCAGCCTATACATAATTGTATACAAGATTACAAAAATCTTAAGATTTTTGAATACTTGACTTTCTACAGTTAGAAAATGCAAAATTTAGGTTGCATGGTCAAGCTTAGTCTCCCTTGAGTGTATACATTATGACACTGTCTTTAATTACATGATCACAAACTATTCTTTTCCCACAGGAGCCCTGCCTCATTCAGTGCACAGGTTGGATGTGACCACTTAATGGATTAATAGGCCTTATTTACTGCACATCATCTAAACCTTACTCTAAATACAGAATTACGAATTTCCTCATGGCATTTTCTATGGTGCTATCGCTATAGCCTCACAAACATTAATGAATTTATCTTCACAACATCGTGTGAGGCAAGGTGGCATTATCTCATTTTCCAGATGGGGACCTAAGGTGGATTACGGTTTGTGGAGCCCTGGGCCAGAGCAAGTGGGGGCCCCTCCCCACCCCTTCTGCCTGCAGTCCTCCCAGCTCCTGCCTGGCATTCCTGCTGGGGAGTGGGGTTGGGGCATAGGGGCTGTCCCCGCTCTGCCCGATCGGCGCTCCTGCCAGGGAGCGAGGAAAGCCCCCGCACCCTGACTCCACTCCTTAGCAGGAGCATTGGGTTGGCGAGTGGAGCAGGTTGGGGCACGGGGTGCCAATTTTTCCAGAGTCCCCTATTGGCCAGGGCCCTGTTGGCCTAATTGCTAATCTGCCCCTGCCTGAGGACCAGTAAGAAACACTTTGAGCCTAATTTTTCAGTCATTTTTATAGTATACTATCTGTTCAAGCATAGTTTTCATTGGCTTCAGTCACAGTTGAGAGTTCCTGGCACTTCGGTAAATCTGATTCCTGGTGTCTAAAGTTAGGCAACCAGAAAATGGGAACACAGTTAGTGGCCAGCTGTGAAAACTTTGGTTTAAGTGACTTGTCAAACAACATATAAGAACTTTCTGGGTGAAGCAGGGACACAATCCAATTCTCCAGTGCAGCATTCATTTTTAACCTGGAGACCATCACTTCTCTTCCTGAAATCCTCATTCACCACGCACCTCCCAATTTATGCAACATATGGGGTAGAGGACTTACAGAAAACTCTCTTTCAGTACACAACCCTGACCACTGTTCATCTGGAGCACAGAATAAAGCAACAGTCCTGTGATAATAAAAGTATGTGACCATGCAATTAAAGCCTGTATTTTAATGCATACTCACAAGTGGGCCAAAATATGGGTGCACAGGCAAACAACTGGCATTTCCTAACATCTGAATACTTGAGTTTCACTGTTGACGTACTTTCAATGTATCTTCAGTATGTAATTTTTAAGTGCTTTTAAAGAGAAAACTAAAAAAAACCCCACAGAAATTCCATCATGTGAAACCATATTACACCCCATACGGGTTATCTGCAGGGTTGGGCCCTTTAGATCCACTGCACAGACCTCTATCACTTGAGCTCGCAGAGTAACCGGTAGTAGGATGTTATCTTCTATATGGAGCAGCCACTAGAGGGGGATGAGACACACATTTTGCCAGTGGGTTTCCAACATATTAGCTGACAGCAGAGGAATATCGAGATGTCAGAATCCAGGTTAAATTCCAGGTTCTGGAGGGGAGTGTGCATCAGTTGTTATAGAAAGTGCTGCCCCTGCTTCCTTTTGCTCTTATTTGCCCCATCACCTCCTCCTTATTCCTGCTCCTGTCTCTGTCCTCTTCATCTCATCACCTCCCCCACTGGCTCCTGTCTTTGTCCCCTTCTGCTCCCATCCAGCTTATAATCTCCCTCTCTCTGTGCCCTACTGCTCCCATACACCCAAACCCCTATCTACCCCATTACTTGCCTCCCCAGCTCCTGTCTCAGTTCTGCTGCTATCCATCTCATGCTCCTGGCTCTGTACCCCTGAGGCTCTTATCTCCCCTTCCCTGCTTGTTTCCTCTGTCTGTTCCTATTCTGTGGCTCTTCATTCCTATTCCCTCCCCAGTGGCTCTAGTCCCTTCTGTGTTCCTCACCCATTCTCCCTCACCTTCTCACATAGATGCCGGGGCTCCAGGCTCCAGGGCTGAGAACCCATGGAAAAAAAATTGGTGGATGCTTAGCAACTCTCCTGCCAAATTTAAGTCTCTGCTTCAAAGCATAGAGATGTTAGAGCTTTTCAATTCTTTTACACAGGCAAAACAACAGATTTTACTCTAAACTCATTCTCAGAAATGGCTGAGCCATTTTAGCTGTTTTTATTTCAGGGTGGAGTGGGGAGATTAAAAAAAAGCCTAAAACAGACACCTGGCCTGGAAAGTTTCAGACCAAACAATTACAGTTTTGCAAAGTTATAGAAAAGGAAATGTTAGGCAAACTTAACAACGTTGTAAGCATTGCTACCAGCTCTGCCTATAATAAATGTCTAGACCTCACCATGTAGGGCTTGGCCAAATTTAGTAGAGGTATAAGTGGGCCAGTTGTTCTTACTGTTGTCAGAGATGAATTTGACCCTTTCTACTTCTGTAAAGTCCCATCTTGGAAGCTTCTCAGCTCAGACAGACCTTTATGGCCATGCAGAATCCCATTAAAGTCAATATGGTTCTGCAAGGTTTACCCATCAGGAGCAGCTAGCAGGATCAAGGCTTTAGATGGTGAGTTCTTTTAGGTTAGGTCCTTAAATTCATCCATGTTTGTAACTAAAAACTAATAATGCAGAATAAGTTTGGGCAAGAGCAAGTTTCTCTGAACACAAAGACTTAATTACCTCTAAAGTGGTCGGTGTGATGATCTTAAATCTCTTTTGCATGGGCATTTGAAATACAGTATTCTTGCAGATCTGCTGGCATTTAAGTGGGATTTATTTATTTAGTGAAATACAAGACTTTAGCTACTAAGTGCTATTAAAAAATTAAAAACAAATTGCATTGAATAATATAGCAGAAAACTGAAAGAAAAGATGTGGAAGAAAAGTAACCACACAGTCAACAAAAAGCAAAAGCAAATAAATGCACCTAGCATCATGCCCTGAAAGCTATCAAATTCTACTCCTACAGGGGTAAGATCACAAGGTGGGGGTTCTTCTAATGGGAAAAATCCTGCTCCGTTCCCTGCATAGTGAAGTTCTATGAGCAGACACAGAATTCTTGCTGATTGCAGTTGCATAATGCGGTATAAAGTGCAAAGATGTTTCTTGGGTAACCAAATCCCAGATCAGATCAGGGCTTTACAATGATCACTTCAGCTGTGCAAAATATTCATTAGGAAAATTAATATGCTCAAAATTTGAGTCTTTTTAGAGGCTGCAAAAACTATATGAAAATGCAATTGTTTACATTCATGAAAATTGTGTCCAAGTTGGTCGCAAAGTTGTTTTCACTTCCTGGATATCAGCAAAAACTCCAGTTGATGTTTTCGTCATACATTTTCAAGTACTGAGATGGGTTGGTTGGGTATATCACATGGCTGAAATCACATTCATCAGTGCCCCCAAATTCTCTGACTTTGCCCATCTGCTGAGAAGGATAGACAAAGCCATTTTCTATTTATACAAATACTACCTAGCTTTTACATTGCACTTTGTGACGTTTCCCTTGTGTTATCTGGACCGATGATCTGCTTGGTCACTCCAATCCTTGACTCTGGGAGCCAGCCTTACCCTGCTCTGCTGTGAGAACCTCCACTCCTGGGCTGTTCACGCACAGCCTCTAGCATGTAAACTGCTTGGATTGTGCAACCGAATGACACTAGTCAATATCTCTGGCCCCAGACACAACCCTAGGAACCTCCGTCTTACAGTGTCCAGTTATACCCACTGGACGCTGCAAGCTTATATGAGTTCATCAATTTAACAAAGAAATTGATATGTACCAGGCTTGTTATCCCAGGGGAGTCTCTCTCATGCTTCAAACCAAACACACTGCTTCAGGTAGAATAAACAAACAAATGTATTAACTGCAAATGATAGATTTTAAGTAATTATAAGTCAAAACACAAAAGTCAGATTTGGTCAAATGAAATAAAAGCAAAATGCATTCTAAGCTGATTTTAACATTTTCAATGCCCTTACAAACTTAGATGCTTCTTACCACAGGCTGGCTGGTTGCCCTTAAGCCAGTCTCTCCCCTTTGCTCAGTGCTTCAGTCACTTGGTAGTGGTGTCTGTAGATGGAGGTGGAAGAGAGAGGAAAAGCATGGCAACCATCTCTCCCTTTTATCATGTTCTTTCTTCCCTCTTGGCATTACCTCATCATAGTCCCTGACTGACCAAGAGAAGGGGGGTGATTCACGCGAGAGTCCAACAGATCATTTGTTGCTGCCTAGGCCTGCGTCCTTTGTTCCTGTGAGGCTGAGATGGGTTTGTCCCATATATGCCCTATGAGGTGTGAACTGCCCCTCTGTTCCTGGAGAGTTTTGCCTGGGCTTGTTTTAAGCCACGAGGACATGTTTTCAGCCTCATAAGTATATACATGAAATTACAACCTATAATGTTACTATAAGAACAATGCTCAGTGCATCTTACAACCTATAACATTACTATAACAACAATGCTCTGTGCGTCATGAGCCTTCCAAAGACACCCAACATGACAAACTTTGCATTGGATACCACACAATCATATTATAAGGGTGAACATGGGGATGCAGGGTGTTCCCCCTAGATACAGAGTGTCACACATTTGTCATGAGTAGATCTCACAGTGCTTTACTCAGTGTGTTATCTACTAGGTCATACTGCCTCTCAAGACTGACTTTAAAAACAAGGAGGGCATATGCCTCCCAAAGAAGTAGGAGAAGGCAGCAGGGCTGTTCTCCACAGGGACACTAGACAGCTAAGAGCTCACCAATCCTCCTCTGAGGAGGACAACAGCAGATGGGGGAGAATAAGAATTCTCAGTAAAGGATGGTTTGTAGGGCTGGTTAGGGGGAAGGCAGTGAGTGGGCCCAGGTCAGAGGTCCCCAAACTGTGGGGCACGCCACACTAAGGGGGTGCAGGCCTGGGACAGCCCCCATATGGGGTGGGAAGGGAGTGCCAACCACCCCCACCCCACCCCCAGTTCCATTCTGGCCCCAACCATGGCCCCACTCCCGGCCCTGAGCCTGGCCTTGTCCCCAGCCTCAGCCCGGCTGTAGCTCTGCATCCAGCCATGGGCCCAGCTGCTGGCCTACACCATGGCTCAGCTGTGGTTCCACTCACACCCCCACCCCGACCCCTAGCTTCAGCCCCTAGCCATGGCTCCATCCCCAGTCCCAGCTGCAGCCCCACTCCCAACCCCACCCCCAGCTGTGGCCCCAGCCTTGGCCCCCTTACACCTGTCTGCACCCCTCTCCAACATGAACGCCACACCCCCTGCTCCCGGCCCAGGTTCTAGGGGTGGGGGCAAACAAGGGTAAGTGGAGGCATGACCCTGAAAAATTTGGAGGCCACTGGCCTAGGTAGTTGCATAGTATATCAGGTTAAAAAGTAGCTTTTCATGTTTTTGAGATTTGATATAAAAAAATTCCATTGTTCCCAAATTTACAAAAATATGAAATGCTGAGGTCAGAAAAATCTATGCAAATGGAATGTAATTTTTTGTGGACGTAATTTCACAAGAAAATGCCTTCGCACAGATACTTTGAACTTCACCTAGAAGCAAAAGGATGGAGACTGCAGAAGTGAGAATACACGTGTTACGTGCTCCCTGTGGCCCACTCTAATGAGGAGTGGTTTTCAGGACTGCCTTCAGTCAGAACTTTCTATGCAAGTTGGCAAAAGCATGGATAGCCATTGCAAGTGCCATACTTACAAAGGCTGCAGCCATAGATGAGAGGTGCTATGAACTGCTGCTGCTACCTCAGAGTCATAATGGAGCCATTTAAGAACATGGGGTTATGAACCATTTTAGTATTATTTATACACCTCGTCACACCATTCCGTTTAAACTGAATGACAAGCATACATCCTTCATACTGTAAGTGGTGCAGATACTTCCTCCACTTGTTCCTCTAAATGCATATTTAATCAACTAGCCTCACTTCCATCTTGTTGAGGCTAAGCCATATCCCACAGTTGCCATTCATCAACATTAAGAGATCTGTTGGTCTACCTTTTGCTGGAGCTACTGGTCCTGGGAGAGAAATTAGACATCAGTAGATAATATTGCTATATCTGGGTTAAGGAGCGAATAGAAGAAGGATAATAAAACTTCCTTTAAAAATTGGCAGATGAGGAAGCAAAGATCCTTCAGTCACAGCTCAGGCACTGCTCTTGCAAAGGATCTCCAAGCACGGACACTTACTCTTGTATAGAGTCACAGTCAAGTTCATAGAGTCCACTCTTGCAGGTGTGATTCCGTTTGCAAGCTCAGAGTTTTATTTCGTAGTAATGTCAAAAAAAAAAAGACAAAAAAACCTTCTGAAAATGCTTTACCAGATAAAACAAAATGGTTATATTTTTAAATCCCATAAAGGTCTCTGTTATCACAGTTGTTGTGAGTGGTTACATACTTTGGTTTTCCCTATTGACCAATACTGTGTCTTTATAATAGATATTAAGACCAGAAGGGACAATTATGTTCATGTAGTCTGACCTGCAGAACACAGATCCATGGAATTTCCCCTCGTAATTTCTGCATTAAATCCATACCTTTCTTTGACCCCATTGGAAATTCTACATCCTCTCCCCCACCACCACAGTGTTTCATTGCACACCAAATAACCCATGATCATAAACATCATCATCAACTCAAGCAGGTCTAATACCTCAGTGTTTTTCTTTAGTACGCTGAACACAATGCGTATATGCTCAGATCACCCCCTTTTTTCAGCCGGCTTCAAACCATTTTTGATTGTTAAGGCTGTGTGATGTGTACAGCAACCGGGAGGTGACTTCTTATCTACAAGTAAAAGCTGTCTGATAAATCTTAAGGATGAATAATTTATATGGCAGCAGCAGCTGAGAAAGCAGCATTTCACACTTTTTTCATGTAAAATGTCACATGAATTCCAAATGGACCAAACAAATTTGTACGAGTTTGAGACCCAAATTCACTGCTAAAAGGGGAATGAAGGAGGGAGGATAAGTCTCAGTACAACGAAGCATCGTAATTGTGATTGTTACTTAAGGAAAGGTATTTTGATCCATCTGTTCCTTTTTTATATTGATTAAAATTCAGAAACAAAGTACAGCTACTGAAATCAGCGCAAACTAATAATTATAAGACACCCTCAAACAACATCAATACTGCAAATAGGACTGTTTCTTCCACTCAATTTCAGGCTATTTAGAGGAAATGCTGTAAAGTTAATTTTTTTTTCATTCCCTAATCAGACGTTAAGACCCCTAGTTGCACAGAAATAAGACTGAATATTACTACTTACATTACTATGTATGCATAGTGCCAAGTTATTTACATGTAAAATGTAATAAAAGGTGGATGCTCTGGGTACGAGTGGATGTCAAAGGGAAAGGTACAATATCAAATGAAATGGATGTAATATAGCACAAAAAGAGTGGACACTGGAAACAACAGATCAGCCATGGGAATACACATGATGCAGTGAACAGAGAAAGGACCTTGGGGGAAAGAAGGAATGCTCCAAGAAATATACACGGGTCTGCCTGTGTTGCCCAATAGAAGATGTATATAATATCAGAGAAAAAGCAACCCTGGTTACCATTGACAGTACTACTAGCTCTGGGTGGCTGCCGATCCCCAGGTCTTTCTGGCTATTTCTGTGGCCCTCCTATCATTGACTATCTGAAAACTACTCAATCACCGAGTTTATCCTCACCACACCGGTATGAGTTAGGGAAGTATCCTCACTTTAACAAAAGGGGAACAGAGATTAAACAACTTGCCTAAGGTCATATGGTAAGTCTGTTGCAGAATTGGGAATTGAACCAAGGTCTCCTCTGTCCTAGTATAGTGCTTACAAGACAGACCATACAACAGCTTACAGAAGCACCTAAAACTATGATTCAGTTCCATCCTGGCGATCTGTAGAGGTAAAAGAAGTCCATCGCTAACACCTGATGAGGTCCATGACTATGATGAAAATGGGTCTGTGTTATTCTGTGCTTTTCAGTATATTGGCAGAACTATGACATGTGAAAGGTCACAACAAGGCACAGGCAGTTGCATGCTGTAGCTATGTTCTGTAATATGCTTTTGCTATACCAGTGACTCAGAATATTCCACTTTCCTTCTTTGTGGATGGTGCCTAGATTCCCATAATCACCAACTGATCCCTCCCTGCCCTATTGCAGTTCTCTATGTCCTTGTACATCTCCATGCTGTGTTGTGGTTGTGTGGATGTATTATCTGTCACATGTAGCTATCCAAGTGTCTTTCTACTTCGGAAGCATTCCATTTCCTAACCATGTCCAGACTAATATCCACTTTTTATAGGTGTGCAAAGAGGTACTATCAGGTGCACTAATCAGATTTTCCGGAGACCTCATATCTGCTCCGTTCTCTGTATATAGCCAGGTTCTGGGCTGACTGTCTCATGCACTTAAAAGAAAAAGGTATAATGTAACAATGATCTTTGGTTGCATGGATTTTTTTCCAATTAATCTTATAGTAGATTATACGAATCCACACTAAGACCCTAATCTTGAACCCTCTGCAGAAGTGAAGCTCTCAATGAATTCGGAGAGAAAGGACAGTGGAATTAGGCCTGAAAAGATAGTTCAATCCTTTGCCTCAATAGCTCTTGGTGGGTATATATTTGTGCATGGTATGATACATTACTTTGCCAGTTGGATACAGTACCTAAATTTTGATGAATGTGGTGTAGGTCTAAAATATACTCTGATGTGGGGTTTTGCATGAGTAAAAGAAATTTTTTTTCAGCAAGTAGTATATAGTGAAAGAAGAACCTCTGTAAGTTCAATTCATATCAGATAAAGTGCAGATACTAATCTGAACTGTCTGAACCTCTTGAATGTGCAAAATTATCCTGGAACAGATCACTTTCCAGCCTTCTACTGGCAAAATCAAGAAGGTATGACCTGCATGAAATAAAATGTACCTGGGAAAAATAGTGTTAAACGTAAAACCAACCAACCAACAAAAAGTTCCCTTTAAAATCTGAGTGAAAGTTGAAGTTAGTTTTTATTTTATCAAAATTGATCTACTCATCCTTAGTATGGTTTTCTGAAAGAAATTAAAGAGCTTACAGAAAAGTACAAAGATAAAATGGTTTGAACAAAGTGAAGTGCTACTCTGTGCCATCAGCAGAGTGAGCTATTAGACAGTGTTGGAGAGAGATTCTCTGTAGAGAAAAAGGCATTTAAACAGTATCTGCAGCCAGCAGCAGAACCCACTGGATAATGATAAAGTCATCTTCAAAACTAGAGTACAAGCAAGATTAGATTTTGCATCATATTTTAAAGTAAGGTAAATGCATTTTTCCCACAAGATAATATTATAGGCATAACATTAATAGTTATGAATTTAGAGGCATAAACATCCTTTGTTCAAATAGTTTCCACTCAGGGCAAGAAAGAAAAAACTGTTAGCAAAAAACAGCTTACAACAAATCAATTGTAGGCAATGAAGCTATATATTCATATGTACGAAGATGTTATCTCAAGATTACTAAAACCAAATTAAATTAATTAAATTATAGTGGAAAAAGGAATTAAGTCAAGATATGATGATGGTATATACTAGACGTTTTTGGTCAAATTTTGTGCTGAATTGTTCCCCAGGCAACTTCTCTAACTGCAAGTGAAAAGTTGGCTCTATTTACTATGTATTTTTAAAAGAAAATTGTTTGACGACTATTTGGGCCAAACTGAAGTCAATGAGAACTGTGGGAGCTTTGAAAATCAGACCCTTATTTAGATGCCTAATTTTAGTCATTTTCATTCAAAAGCTTTTGGCTTGATATTTTGTATATTTTCCCTCACTGTATGTATATATAGTCAAATATGCTCATATCTCAAGCCTATATTGGATCACAATTTAAAAACATAACATGAAACACCTTTCTTCTGTTATTATCTAAAAACTCACCATTAATTTTTTAACATAGTAATCAACGGCAGAAACTCATGTGAGTTCTTTAAGTTAGTTGTACCATGAACTATCTGTAACTAGAGTTTCTCTCCATGTTTTCTTTAAAGAGCAAAAGTGAAATCACAAAATGGGCCAAAAGTTTTAGGCTTAAACATGCTACTCCAGTTGTCAATTAGCCTGAAAGAAACCTATTTAAAATGGAGAGTAAGCTCTAGCCAATCTTAGGTGTTGGGGTTTAATTATATTCTCTCGAGTGGACATATTAGAAATACTAGATAAATCCGTCTTTTCAAACCTCATAATGATAAATAAAGACTTTCTGGGTGTTTAAATACATTTAATTGGTATGGCTATCAACGTTTTCAAAATTCTTCTCTTTTTTATATAAATGTTTTCCCCTTTTTTGTATGGCCATCCATTTTAATCAAAAGAGTATTCAACATTTATATGCACACAAGAATATTCCAAGTTATATCACAAAAGATTAAGGGCTTGGATCCTGCTCCGATTCAAGTCAATGGAAAAATTCCAATTGAGTTGAATGTTGCAGGATCAAGGCCCCTCC
Organism: Trachemys scripta elegans; assembly: GCF_013100865.1. NCBI lineage: Eukaryota > Metazoa > Chordata > Testudines > Emydidae > Trachemys > Trachemys scripta. Next base: position 193,019,248 of record NC_048299.1, on the reverse strand, counting down.
AGCCCCCCAAATAAGCAAGGTTTTGGAAGGGATATAAATACTCATTATTTTAAGGAATAATCCAACCTCTAACTAAATTAGGAAATATGCTCATATCTCAAGCCTATATTGGATTCCTAGGAAGTTAGGAAAAACTTTTCCTGTGTATTAGTTATTCCATAACTGGTGCTGGTTTCTTGCACTTTCCTCTTAGGTACCTGGCACCAGCCCATGTCAAAGAAAGGATTACTGGTCCAATACCATATGGCAGTTATTCAGTTCCTATGTTTAAATTTAAACCTTTTACCTCTAAGAATGTCAGATTTTATCACTTGATGGCAAATTATGCATAAGGAGCTGCTAGGAGAGCATACCTTCCTAATGTCTGAAAAACAACGCTTAAGGAACAATAAAGAACTCATTGTGTCCATGGTATTTGAGCAGTCTCAATACTACAGCTTCTATGATAGAGAAGTATGCAGCAGAATGGATGCATTTGTATGTCCTGGATACCAAGAACCAAATTCTGACCTCAGATGTGGGGACACAACTTCTATCGAAGTCAGTGGGAGTTCAACGCAGATATCAAGGGCATGGTTTGAACCCAAATTCCATTCAAATATCTCTGACAGTATACAAAGTTGATGAAGTGATCTACATTTATGCTATTGACAATGGAGCTTATATCAATAAGACCTTTACAGATGTTTCAAAGGGGTTGTTTCCATATTTCACACACAGTACATTACTTGTTTAATTCACATAATGGGCCTTGTTGTGGTTACATTTGAAAAGCCTTTCACAATTACCATGACCCTAGGGAAACTGTTTAAAAAGCAGATTTCTTTATCAGTTGAATGATAGGCATGGTATTTGCAGCTTTTGAGAGGAAGTGACCTTGTCAAAAGGGCCACAATACCACCTACTCAAAACTACAGAGTTCCTGTTATCAAAGAGCAAATTTGAAAAAATGATTAGCTGAAATGGAGATTGAAGACACAATAAGCATCATTACATAATGCCAAAGAGACTACATCACCTCCCACCCTCAAACTTCTTGGTCCCTAAGCAGCGTTGTTGTAGGCGTGTCAGTCCCAGGATATTAGAGAGACAAGGTGGGTGAGGTAATGTGTTTTATTGGACTGACTTCTGTTGGTGAGAGAGACAAACTTTCAAGTTTACACTGAGCTCTTCTTCATGTCTGGGAAACATACTCAGAGTGTCACAGCTAAATATAAGGTGGAACAGATTGTATAGCATAAGCAGTGGAGTTGACTTGTTTGGTGAAGCAGTTGAGACTGGTTTTTTAAGGCGTATATCCCTGACTTTCTCCTCAGAGCATATTCTGTGGTATCTCAGTACCTGGCTGTAGATAACAGATTTTTTGGGGTGGTTACTGGATCTTTAAATGTAGGTGTGGTGATCTGTGGAGTAACATCAAACAACTACAACTCATATGTGATGGAAACCCCATCCTGAAAGAAATCTTTCCTGAACCCCATCTTTTGGCCTTCAAACAACCTCCCACCCTCAACCTCTCTCATCAAATGCAAGCTCATCATCAGATGCAAGCTTCCAGCAGACAAGGACACACCAACTGAAAGTGGCACCAAACCCTGCCAGAACAACAGATGAAAAACCTGCCAATGTATCTCCACAGCTATAATGATCAACACTCCCACAACATGTCTTTCAAGATCTATGGGTCCTACTACACATGCCTATCATAACATGTGGTGAACCTCATCCAGTGCACTGAATGTCCCATTATCAACGTGAGTGAAACCAGACACTCACACAGGAAAATGATAAACACCATATCACCCGTGGGTGAACACTTTTCACAAAGTGAACACTTTATATCTGACTTCTCAGACCTTATCCTCAAAGGAAACCTGCACAATACACTTTCAAAAGACTAACCTGGGAGCTTAAATTTATTTCTTTGCTAGACACTAAAAATCATGGACTGAATAGACACACTGGATTTATGGCTTAGTACAACAAACTACAACCCACCAACAATTTCCCCCTTTCTCCCTTCACCCATGATTGGAGGGATATTAACGGGCCACTTCACCTTGAAATGAATGTTAACTACTTATGTTAAAGAATCTGTTCCACCTTATATTTAGCTGTGACATTCTGAGAACATTTCCCAAACCTGAAAAGAGCTCTGTGTGTCTCGAAAGCTTGTCTCTCTCACCAACAGAAGTTGGTCCAATAAAGATATTACCTCACCCGCCTTGTCTTGCTTCTTGGGCCCAGTTCATTTCAGGGTCAAGTTCTAGTTGCACTCCTCAGACTCCAATGTCTGTTGCCTGTGTAAAGCATCTGCCAAGGGTGTGTAAAATGCTACCTTTCTGACGTGCTAGCATTTTACACCTATTTTGTAGTGGTGTAAATGGACTGCACAAGGTGCAGGGTTATAGAGAATCAGCCCTGTGTTGTTGTTTATTTTAATAATCCACCATGTAATTGACCCAGCCTGGCTCCCTGACCTTGTATTTCTCTCTGCCTCTCCTTGTTCTCTGCAGTATCAGATTCCTCTCTGTCCCTGCACGCAATCTTGCCACTGTTGGTGCCAGAGCCTTTCCCACTGCAGCTTCTGCCATCTGGAACAGCATTCCTGTATCTCGCCGCTTCATTGACCCTCCATCTCTGTGCAAATCTCTCTCTCTCTTCTCCTTTGCTTACGCTTCATTTTTATCTCTCCCTCTGTTATTTATTATTTAACTCTGTAAAGCTTCTCAGGTTGAAGCTTCCCTGAAAGATGCAAAACAAAATAAAAGGACACATTATGTTAATGAGATCTTTGTGAGGGTTTTGCATCAAGGATCCTTTATTTGAAAAATTAATAGCAAGTTGTAAATAGATAAAAGAACCTCCCCTCCCCCAAAAAAGTGTGAACACACTGAACTTCTACACCCTCCTTTTAAAGGGAACTTGTTTTTGAGGGGCAGTTTGTCGAGAAATGTGAAAACTACTCATAACTCTGTGCAACTCTTCTGAACAGATTTTGGTCAAAGATCTTTATCATAGTGAATACTGGAAATGGTTCAGCATCTGTCATGCTCATCCCAAACTCCTATTTTATCCTGCTCAGGATGTTATCCCATGCCCATCACCATAGTATCTAGAGCATCCTTCCATGGGACACCACACAATGTAACTAGCATCTGGGATGTGTGGTTCCTTTTTCCCGGGTTGGAAAAATTGTGTCTGGAGAGCATTTGTATTGTGTCCCTCCCCACCTCCTTATTTTTGTTTGGTTTGTGAAATGTGTTTTTATTAGTGGAGGCAATCAAAGAAATGCACCCAACATTTGGAAAGTGGTCAGCTTGGAAGAGATTCTTAGGTTCTGCAGGAAGGAGTTCCACAGTCTTGGTCGGCCTCCCAAGAAAACTGTCCTGCACACATGAGTTTCACCCTTGTGGGGGACAGTGCCATCATGCCAGTGGAGCTAGGGTTGCCAACTTTCTAATCCAACAAAACCACACCTCTTCCCTGAGTCCTTGCCTCTGCCCTGCCCCGCCCCTTCTCTAAGGCCCCGCCTCTGCTTGCGCCATCCCCCCTCCCTCCGTTGCTCGCTCTCCCCCACCTTGACTCACTTTTCATCAGGCTCAGGCAGGGGGTTGGAGGTGTGGGAGGGGGGTGAGGGCTCCATCAGGGGCCAGAAATAAGGGGTTCAGGACACTGCTCTGGACAGGGGCCAAGGGGTTCAGTGTGCAGGGGGGCGGTGCGGGCTCTGGCTGGGGGTGTGGACTCTGGGGTGGGGCTGGGGGTGATGGAAGGAGCTCTGAGCTGTGGCAGGAAATTGGGGTGTGGGGAGATGAGGGCTCCAGCTGGGGGTGTGGGCTCTGGAGTGGGGCCAGGGATGAGGGGTTTAGGGTGCAGGAGGGGACTCTGGACTTGGGCAGGAGGTTGGGGTGCAGGGGGGTGAGGGGTTTCGGGTGCAGGGGGGGACTGGAGCAGGGTGTTGGGGGGTTCAGGCTCTGGAAGGGAGTTTGGGTGAGGGAGAGGACTCCATGTTGGGGCAGGGGGTTGGAGCGTAGGAGGGGGTTTGGGGTGCGGGGTCCCGATGGCGCCTACTGCGGCTCCTGGGAAGCGGCCGCCAGGTCCCTGCCACCCCTAGACGCATGGACAGCCAGGGAGGCTGACCAATGGGAGCTGTGGAGCTGGCCCTCAGGGCGGGAGCAGCACGCAGAGCCTCCCTGGCCGCCTTAGCCCTGGGCCTCTGCTGTGCCGCCGACCGGAGCCACCAGGGTCATCTTTTTGATCGGGCATCCTGGTCAAAAACCGGATGCCTGGCAACCCTAAGTGGAGCAGAAGTGATGAGGATGGTCCAAGAGCATGAGAAAACCTTTCCAGGTTTGATCTGATTTCCAGAAGTACAGGCACACAGAAGTTCAAGCTTCTATTAAGCACAATAGTTTAGGCTCCTGTTTCTTTAAATAGTTAGACCAAAGGTAAGGACCAAGATCAGTGAAAGCTGTGTGTGATTAAGGAACGTAGGGTTCTCTTTCTTTCCTTCTTCCCTCCCGCGACAGACCAAAATGTGTGTGTGCTTATAATGGGGGCTCTGTAGAATGGCCACTCACTGTCAGTGCCAATGTAACAGGTGGCTTGGAGGGCCAGGTGGCCTAGTGGTTTGAGTGCTTGGCTCTCAGCCTCATTTGGTTGAGGAGCCTCAGTCTTTAAGGCTGGGGGAGGACCCAGGTCGTCTCTCTCCACCAGTTCCCAGTCCAGGGCCCTGTGTATGTCAATCCATGAACAGAGAGGGAGCTTCCCATCAGTCTGTTCAGTCTGGGGCATGGCCTCTCTAGTCCAATTTGCTCATTTGATTTCCCTGGAGTCCCTTCTTGGGTGGCGTCTTGCCGCAGTCCCAGGCTCCTTTGGGTGGGGCAGCCACAAGTTGGTGAGGACGAGACCCACACTGTCTCTGGGATTGATTCACTCAGTTACTTCCAGTGCTGGAGGCTCCTAGATCTTCTTTCCAGTCTCCCTTGGTTGGGAAGATAGTGCTTACTGCCTGGTGACTGCCTTGGCTGGCATGCTAGTGCTCCTTCCCCTCAAGAAGAGAGGCAGCTAGCTCCTGCCTCTTCTCCAATCAGGCCTGAACTGGGCCCGGTTCTCTCCTTTTCTCCCCCCTCCTGAGATGTAGATGCCATTCACAAAAGTGCTGGAGTAGGAGTTAGAGTACAAAGTGGTGCGGTGAGCACTTAAGCCCAGTGGTTAGGGAACTCACCTGCTACGTGGGAGGCCAAGATAAAATCCCTGCTGCAAAAAAAGCAGAGTGGGGACTTAAACCCACATCTCTTGCATGCTAGGTGACTGCTCTAACCAGAGGGCTATAGAATATTAGGGGGGAGGGGCAGGAGTGACACCTACACCTCTTCGTTTGAGTTTGTGAATGGCATTTCCAAAATGTCCTTTGTTTTTACGCAGTTAAAAATGCTCAAAATCAAAACAAAAATGTTGTTGGATTAAAAACAATTTTTTCCCCCATTTTTTTTGTTTTGCTGAAAACATTGAAAAGTTTCATTTCGTGTCTATCCAAAATGAATTCCCCGCCCCCGCCCTCGGATGTCTGGTTCAGCCAGCAAACCAAAACATTTGCACAGGTTTACACTGAAACTAGCTGAACTGTCACAGTTCTGTTTTAATTATCATGACGCCTGCTGATACAGAACCAAGTTTCAGTGTGCACAACATCACATTTTTCAAACAGCACCAAAATCTTTCAGAAAAGAGTTCACATGGAGTGTTATTCTTGTATTACAATGCAGACCAAATGACCCATTGGAATGGATTTTGATTCTATGAGGGTTTCTCTTCAACGAGTGTCAAAATGTTATTGTTGACTCCTTTCACAAAGCATGTATTTGAGCGTTTCAAAGCCATGTATTGATGATGTGATTCATTTTATGGTTCATTTCATTAAAATACTCTGCCATGGATGTTTCTTTAATTATGTTACGTAGCTGCAGAAATTACTGCCAGAGGGTCGAATGCTTTGGCCACTTCATGTATTGGACTCCCACTGAAGTTGATGAGAGTTTTGGATGTAGAATGGTTGCAGGCTTTCAGCTAGCATGCTATATTGTTTGTGCCACAAAATACAAGACAGGTCAGTCTTTTCATAATATTTAGGTCTCGGATGCCACAGAATATACAAAACCCTCAATGTAACCAAACTTCTAGCTCCAACACTCAAATGTCAGATTATCCCTGACATACAAAATTATTTCTAACGCTCATTACAAGCATGCAATATGTATTCTTTGTATGGCTATTTATAAAACCTGCACCTGTCACTCAAGTGTGGGTTCATTTAAAACCAAGGAAAATGGTTTGTGTTGTGACAAGTACAATATTTGAACACGGAAGTTCTGCTACTAGATGCCAACTTACGCATGCCCTTTGTCATTCATATGCCTACAATTGCTTGGACCATTATCACAGCTGCAAGCATAAATCTAATATTTGGTCATAAAAATGGCTAAACACTTAAGGAATCAGTTGTGTGCACAAATATCTGATTTGCAAATGCTGTTACAGTTGGAGTTCATGCAATGCATATGCAAATTGCACAAGCACCACTGGCCTTTAAAAAAAATAAAAGACAGGACTAAATATGCAGCCTTAAAACAGTGCTCAGTTCTATCTTAGCAGAACATACCCTTATAGTCGTACTACAACATATATTGCTTCATAGCTCATTTGATTATAAAAAGTGTTCCCCTTTGCTAATATTCTTTTAAATTTGCTTTTAAAAAGTGGTACTTTATCATCAGTCAGGCACAAAAGAGAAAATCTACTTATATGGGATCAACTGCAGGATATAAGAACTAAAATTTAATCTTTTCATGCTGTACTAAAAACAAGGAGTAATGAATTAAACCAAATTTTCATTGGCATTCTTCAGTCATTTGCTAATTCATTTGTCAGCGCATTTGTGAGAGAACAGAAGTGGCATCATCTTATATTATGGGTGGCAAATAGCTGTCACAGATGGACACAACACTAATGATGTCACAGCAAATAACATGAATTACTGCTTTAGAAAACTCCTGATAATATAGACTCTCTGCTCTGATTAGCAGTCTGAGTGAATCTCATTGTGCTTATTGTGCACAGGGGTCAAATCTATAGGTACCCTTTCTGTGTATGCAAGGACCACACAGAGCAAAAGAATGCATTTTTGCGGCAGAGGGGCAATCTGTGGAGAAGCCAAGCGGGGGAAACTGCAGGCCGCTAAAGTGAGATTTAAAGTGAATCCCTGCAGGGAACAAGGAAGGTGAAGAAAAGGCCATGTCACCCAGAAACGAGGGCATAGCTAGTGAGTCAGTGCACTGGTAAAGTATAATAAAATATTGTATGTTTTTTAATGTTACATCCAAAGATCAAACATAAAATGAAGTTGTTGTATGTAATGTATCATACTGTAATACTTATGAGTTATGTCTTCAATTATCCTGAGCTATATTCTTCTAATGTCATGTGTATCTTTAAATATCCAGTCTCATTCCTTGCCTGTCTCATTTTTTCACATGTACACAAAGTGAGACATTCAGCCTGTAACCATTCAGCTGATAACTGCAGCATAGTCACTTCTGCAAATCTATTAAACTAATGCAAAAACTTAGCAAAGCAATACAAAGCTATAGATTGAAAAGGGAAGATTGGAAAAATAGTTTGTCTAATGGCCCTTATTGAGTTCAAGATGCCTGGGAAGCAAAAGGATTTTTCAAATGTATCCTTTTCAGACGTTGTGGTTGAAAGAATTCAAGTATGATTGTTTCTGGGGGGGAAAATATGACATTTCAATGTACTATAGTGTGTGGTACTGTACATATCAATGTACGATTTTTCCAGGAATACAAAGCAATAATGCCACTAAACATACAATGATATGCAGTATGTTTTCCCAGTCATGTTGTTTCAGGTTTATGATGACAGCCAAACACTAGAGGTTTGGCAGCTCAGATGCTTATCTGAAAAACTCACTCAAATCTTTTTTCAGGACTTCCCACACTTCTGGATTCCCCCCACTCTCCCTTTTTCTTTCCATCCAGTTAGATCCTTCTGATTCCCCATCTCTCCAACTCTTTCACTGACCCAAACAAATCTTCAACAAGCACTTCAGTCCCTCTTGCCTTTGTAAAAGGTCTCTTGTGAGTTCTTAGGTCTGGATCTCACTTGCTGGGCTCTAGGTAGCTCATTGAGTCTAGTCTTAGACTTTGCTTTTCTTTCTTAGGGGTGGCCCAGTTTGCATTGCCTCACCTCTGGTACTTTAGAATTCACTAGATTTCAAGAGCGTAGCTAGCTCAGCAGAAATGACAAAACCAGAGGCTGCAAATAAGAGAGATGAAGGTTCAGGAAGAATTTTGGATTTCAAACTACTTAGACTAGTATGGACAATGATGTGGACAAATGTGTGTTGGGAAGTGAACTAAAATCATGATCTCATTTCACAGAAACCAATGAACACTCATCAGATGGTAAGAATTTTCAACCATTATTAATATCCATACTGGATTTGAAACAGCATAATGAAAATTTATATAGCTCATTTCCCAATTCCCTGAGCCATCCAGTACCTCATTAGTGACACTTACAATGAATATCTATAAGAAATATTCAGACCAGTCTGAAATCAATCCTGAAGTTTCAAACTAGGGATAAAAATTTCAAAAGTGCTGTGATTTAGGAGTCTAAATCCCACTTTCAAAAGTAACATAGGCAGTAGTTTCCATTGACTTTCAACAAGACTTAGGCCTTGTCTTCACTGCACTGTTAGCTCAAGCTATAATTCAAGTTTTGGTCTGAACTTGACTCCCATTCACACCAGAGGTGAAAGTAAGCTGGTACGGTCTGGTACGGTGTACCGGCAAGAGCCAGTATGCCGTGCCGGACTGGACCGGCTTCCGCGATGGTGATTTAAAGGGCCCGGAGCTCTGCGGCGGCCGGACCCCGGGCCCTTTAATTCGGCCCAGGGCTCCCAGCCGCCTTTGCAGCTGGTAGCTCCAGGGTGATTTAAAGGCCCTGCCTCTTCCGGTTGAGGTCACACCCCCGCTCAGGACTCCGGTGTACCAGTAAGTCCTTTAAGTTACTTTCATCCCTGATTCACACACAAATCTCTCTAACTTGATTTAAGTGGTACTTTAAGCTTGAGCTAGTTGGCTTGTAAGGGTATGTCTACACTGGAGTTGGAAGTGCAATTTCCAGCTTGGGTAGACACACCCGTTGAGCTAGCATGCTAAGAAATAGAAGCATAGCTGGGGCAGCATGAATGGCAGGAAGAAATAGTCGCCTGACTGTGATTTTGTCTGGAACTCTAAACACATACTTAGGGTGGCTAGCTCACCATGCTGCTGCAGCTACACTTCTGAATGTTGCAGTGAAGACAAGCCCTTAGACTTCTTAATCACTTTTGAAAGTGGACTTAGGAGCTTTTGAAAATGTTACCCTCCTACTTTCAGCTTTAAAGAGAATAACCAAATTTTCTCCCTGTATCTCTAAAGGAAATGCAGGTCTTTAATCCATTATTTAAATAAGCAATTATATTCCATTTTTGTTGTTGGATGTTGGATGTCTAATATGGTCACAGTTCAGATCTTTCAAAAACAAGCAAGCAACAACAACAAAAAAAACAGTTCTTTGATGGCAACACAACTCTTCAGTCTAATTAGGGAGCCCCAGATTCGATGGAATGGAATATACCGAGAAACAATCTGATGTTGTTTTATCCCAATGATGCAATTTAGCAGCACGAATTGGACATTCAAAAGAAGGCAAAGGGGTTTCAGCACAAGCCGACTAGTATAAATGAGACATCTATTACATAGATAGTTCAAACTGTACAGACAACTTATACTGTAATTGTAAGCATCAGTACCATCCATCTACTACAGTATAAATTAGGAGCCATCAGCCAGAGGAGCCAGTGATCCACACTTTGTTTATGAGATCATGTAGACACCTTCAGTTCTAAGCGTCTCTTGTGCGGAATCCCCAGTTCTGTCTAATTAGCTGGTGCCCATGAATCCTCCTCTACCCCCACCCACCCCACAGATTTGATAGGTGCTTCTTTTTTCCCCTCCCTTTGCTGCTGCACTATGACATCCCATAATAGAATGGTGAAATCATGACTTCCCAATGAATGGTAGTGAGGAGGGAAAGTTAGTGAAACTGAGGGAAGAAGGCAGTTATTATATGTACTTTGTATATACAGGGCTGTTGGAAGCCACGATGGTCCCATGATATACAGAGATAAGGTGGGTGAGGTAATATCTTGTATTGGACCAACTTTGGCTGGTGAAAGAGACAAGCTTTCTAGATTACAGAGAGCTCTTCTCCAGATCTGGGAAAGGTACTGAAGAGGAGCTCTATGTACGCTGTGTCTTTCACCAAGAGAAGTTGGTCCAATGAAAGATCTTAACTCACACAGCTTGCTTCTGGATATACAGGGCAACACTTTCAAAACTGATGAGCAATTCTGAGCGCCTCAATTTTGGGATGCCCAATTGGAGACTTCTTAAAAGAACTGGATTTGCAGAAGGGCAAGGTGTTCAGCATTTTCTTCTAAAGGTGTCTCACGTTGGGCACCCAAAGATCATTACTTGCTCTTGAATATTGTGATGCCTTGGAGTACACCCAGACCAGTAAGGAGTTCAGTCACCATCTGGTTTGAAAAACTCTGGATGTCTAGAATGCTATCTTGCTGTGGCCCACAGCCCTGACACCAACAGCTAATCTACAAACATGGAAGTCTCACTCAGGCTTCCACTGCCCAGTTACTCTTTGTACCTCAACAACCCTTCCAGCCCCAGGTTCTCCCCCAATAATGTCTTTCTGTTGTGCCCAGTTGCCCTCACTGGAACACTCAAAATGTTATCAAGTTTGCTGCTTCTTTAAAGAGACAGTACACAGCAGCCTGTTAGTTTAACTGGGGGCTAATAGTCCCTGCCCTTCAATCACAGCACTGAGTTGGTTTATAGTAAAAGTAAAAGAAGTTTATTTAAAAGAGGACATAGGTTTAAGTCAGTGACTCTCAACCTTTCCAGACTACTGGACCCCTTTCAAGAGTCTGATTTGTCTTGTGTACCCCCAAGTTTCACCTCACTTAAAAACTTACAAAACCAGATAAAAATACAAAAGTGTCACAGCACATTATTACTGAAAAATTGCTGACTTTCTCATTTTTACCATATAATTATAAAATAAATCAATTGGAATATAAATATTGTACTGACATTTCAGTATATAGTATATAGAGCAGTATAAACAAATCATTATCTATGAAATTTTAATTTGTACTGACTTCGCTAGTGCTTTTTATATAGTCTGTTGTAAAACTAGGCAAATAGCTGGATGAGTTGATGTACCCCCTGGAAGACCTCTGAGTACCCCCAGGGGTACACGTACCCCTGGTTGAGAACCACTGGTTTAAGTGATACCAAATAGAAGGAATAAGGATAGAAGTGGTAATAAACAAAAGTGAAAATCTGCTTCAAAGACTGAATCTCAGCTTAAGACACTAGAGTCTTTTGCTCAAAGTTTTTTCACCATTCTTTTTTTTAGTCATTCTTCCAGCCTGGAAGCCTGGTCCTTTGCCAGGATCCTATCACAGACAGCAAAGTGGTTAGTTTCTGTGTCTCCTCAGGTGAAGGATAATTTAGGGGTTCTCACCCCCTTTCTTTATAATCCAGTAAACCTCTGAAATGTATTCTTCTGAAGTGTTTCCCCTGCTCAGTGTAGACACCAGGCTGTCTGGTGTAGGCACCATATTGGCTTCTCTCCCATTTGTGATTTTTACAATGCCAATGTTCTTCCCACAATCTCGGATACAAATGAATAGCCCACTGTCCTTGGCCACACAGGGCCTGAGGTGTTGTCCCCTTTCCTTAGTCTGGAAAATCCTGTTTACACTAGACCCATCAGGGGAAATTGGAAAACACATTTTAGTTACACATTTCCAGCATATCTATATAATTATTTGCAGGTTAACTGCACAAACATCACGCAAGAATATTAATGATAAGTGAGTTATTAATTTTCCAATGATCTATTACATACCTCCTTTTGGATAAATATCATGACAACAGTCTGAGGTGCACTGAGCCGGTCAGGTCAGATGAGACTCTCTGCTACATACTCAAAAGCTCCATGTCACCTGACAGTGGGGTACTTTTAGGGTTACCCCTCTGCATGTTTTTCCCTATAGACATCCTTCGAATGTCAGTTTAGTTAAATGACCAAGTTCTACATTGGTATTGTTCCATTGACATCAATGGAGTTATGCAGATTTACATGAGCTGAGAACCTTGCCATGACTGTCTCATCTTACATGTTAAATTAACTCAGTCCCACAAAATAGCAGCCACCCTTCAAGATAGGAAGAGTCCTTAGAAGTTTAAAAGTGTGGTGAACAGAAAGTCATGATGACATTAAACAGCTACATACCCACCAATTCCTATTTCTGCCACACCCTTCCTGCATAATCTTGGGCAAGTGAATCATGCTTAGAGAGGTTATTTGTAAAACATGGGTAAATGCTGTTTGTCTATCTCAAAAGGGTGTCATGAGGCGTAAATAAATTAATACATTAGAGTCTTCGGACACAAAGCCTCAAAAGAAAAATCCAGCCAGATTGGCTGACCTAACTGGCCAATAAAACAAGGCAGAAGTCTGCAGTAGTTTTTCTACTTAAAAAAGGGAAAGAAAGAAAGAAAAAAAAATTGTCTGGTTTTTAAGAGATTCCTCCTCAGCAAGATAAGAAACATTACTACACAAAACAAGTGAGTGTAATCAAAGCATTATAAAAGAAGCATCCAGAACTACTATAGAACATAATGAAAAGTTAAAAATGAAGCATATTGGAACAGACTGTTTCACAGAACAGATGCCCTCATGTTCACTAAATGGCTTTCGTTTTGTGGATTTCCCCCTCCCCCTGTCATTTTCTTTTCCTTTCCTTTCTGCTGGTTTTAAAAGAAATTCTAAATTCTGAAAGATAGTTACATTTAAAAGCCACTCGTCTTGACTGACACAAGAAATCCTTCCATTAACTGCTAAACCCCATCAAATTAATGATTTAGTTCCCATGTGTGAAATTCACACTCTGATAAAATAAACGTGTGCTTTAACTAGGGAGTTTTAAGGACTGAGGCAATTCTGAAAAAAAAAAATGCCCTCACAAACCATTTGTTTTTGTGGTAAACAATTATTTACTCCAGCACTAATTTTATAGCTGCATTTGGAGGAACCTGGAAGACATTTTTGGGATGAGGTCAATTAGTTATTTCTCAAGGAAGTATGCATGGGGCATACCAAATGTCCTGGACAATTACTCAAGAAAACCTGCCATTGATTTCAGTGGAAGTTTTCCCAGAATAAAAGCTTCAGGATGGAGCCATAAAAATACTTATTTGATAGTCGGATTATGCTGTGAGGAAAATTTGGTATCTAAAGACATCGGAACTTGAATATTCAAGTGGAATATAAGGTAAAGTACTGTTCTCTTTGGTTCTTAACAAAATTGTTTGCTTTTTGTTCAAATACCAATCTAGAGTACTTAATCCATTTTTTCATTTGGTTATTTAATCAGAATGTATAATGTATATAATCAATATACTTAATATTTGCACATTAATGGATAGTGGTCGCTTAACTTAAAAAGAAAAATTTCCATCAGGTTACATCTTTGAATTGCTCTGAAGCTCACATTCAGTACTATGGATTAAATTCTATTGATTATAACCTGTACTTTAATCATTTATCAGAATTATTTGATAATAAGAAGCATATGAAAAAAAAGAGGATATGTTATAATCCATATTAAGCAAAATCAGGAATGTAACTACATTGACCCATTAACTTATTTTCTATTCAATAAATAGATTACCTTTTGTTAATTTACATGATACAATTTATTGATTTACTTTTATTCTAAATATTTAAGGTCACTTATTATGAAAGAACCTGGAAAATAAAACTTTTTGTGAACTATAAATTAAATATATAGATGTATGATTAAAATAAGTTTTTATATTCTCCATCCCACATAATATATTTACATTGTTGGTATTAACATGAAGTGTCAAAATAACTCAAATATTATTGTTAGAATAGTAACCATTTCCCGTATCTGCTTTGTAAATGAAGTATCCAAGTCAGATTCAGTACAGGTCTTGTCTTTTACTATAATAAAGTAGAGAGATGCATAAAACTTTCATGAGTTATTGCCAGCCAACATCTGCATTTCTGCTGTTCCAAAGTCCCATATACATTAAAAAAAATAATTTAGGGAGTTATTGAGAAATAGATGTTTACATGTGAGATAGACAAAGCCAAAAAGTTTGGATCTGGATTTCAACCCTCCCCTAACATTTGGCAGTGTTTAGTTCCAGGGTTTTGATTTGTCTGTTATACAATCAGGACCAGTCATGAAAATCAGAGCCCCTCAGAGTCTGGGGTTTTGGCAGGGACCTCTTCTTGAATCTACATACATTTCCCTCTTGATAACCATGATCCAAAACTGATGTGCATAATAAGAGATCCTCATTTTACAAACTAACAACTAATAAAATTACTGTACTACTAAATAAGATGCAAGTCTTTAAAAAAACCCATACTCATTTAAAAACCCAAACTGCTTTACCATTTTAGATGACAATCTAATTAGACACTTCCATATGCAGTAGAATAAATTTAACCTGAACCTGAAAAGTATTGCACATGCGACATCTGTGTTAATTACACTCTGACAATTATTCAGTTAGTAAACAGGAGAAAGCAAATTAGTTAAGAGGAAGCATGAAATGAATTGCATTTAGTGAAAGTCATTGAAAATAAAGTATTTCAAATCAGATGCAAGTGCAATATATAATACAATATTGTAAACATTATTGTAAACACATTGGATACTTAGCAATAAATCTCTCATAAGACATGAACAGTTTTATTTTTCCATAATGAATGGCTGATTACATATTTATTATGAAAATCAAATACATCTGGTGCTCACCAGTGACTATATATGACCCCCTCCGATTCAGCCAAAATTCAGGATCATGCAAGTGTTTCCAACTGAGAGGAGAAATTGATGGAGTCAGGTATCTTTGATGCAATCTCATTTATTTACAAGGAATGTACAAAGTCCTGTTTCCCCAAACACAGAAAGAACCAAAATAACAGGAAATAAGTTTCTTTGCTTGTAGCCACAAGCCTCTTATACCTGTGCATCTTTTTTTCCCCTTCTCAGGCTGTTTGTGTCTCTCTCATGCATACACACACCCTTACCCAAAGACAATGTCAGTGGAGTCCTCTGCCTACATAGTCCAAATTTCTGGGCAGGTTTGCAGACCCCATTTGTCGTAGATAGGGGCTGCTTAGCTGTCTCTTAATTGGGTACAGTTCACATCCAACAGTTTAAATGCCCAACAACGATACAATATAATGATGATCTAAGAAGGAAGTCAGATGGCGTGGGTCCTCAGATTTCACTTAACATGGGTTTCACTGTCAGTGAGGAACTAGGTTGTATCTATGATGAGTTTTCTGGACCTATCTTCCTAAACTTGGACAATCTTGTAATGTTTGGAAAGTAACTGATTTTATGTGTCATATTTTTAATATATATTATTCATACACATTACGTAAAAAATGTTAAAAGAACACTAAGGTTTCAAAATCAAGCACTGAAAAATTCTGACATGTCAGAATTAATGCCAGCAGCGGGAGCTATGAGAGCATAGGAAAGAGTCTCCCATCTCTCAGTCCCATTGTTTGGCGCCACACCAGCCCAGATGAGCAATTGCAGGGAAAAGTAATCCTATGAGACTTTTTGTAGGCTTAGTACTTGGTGAAATTTGGGTGAAGTTTCAGAGTTATAGTAAAAAGGCACACCTGCAATGCCAGGGCTTTCCCCCTGCCAAATTTCAAGTCCTTTCTCCAAAGCATGGAAGAACTAAAGCTTCTCAGTAAAACAGTTAAGATTTTTTCCCCCCAACATGGACAATTTTTTAAAATCTCATTCTCAGAAACAGCTGAATCAAATTTTGAGAAAATGTCATCTAAAGAATTCAGCCTGAGGCAGACACCTGGCATGGAAAAATTTCAGCCCAAACAGTCGAAGTCTGGCAATTATAAGCAACTGAAAATAGGGTTCTATAATGGGAAGTATGGGGCAACCTTAACGTTAGGGGGCACAACCAGCTTCACTTGTATTACACCTCCATATGTGACATTACCCCCTGCTTCTCAACTAGAGCTGCAACTCTTGGGACTTCCTGCCTTTAGCTGTCCTCAGGCCTCTCTTTTTAATGAGAGCTTAATCTACATACATTTTTTGGTGAGCAGGAACAATGTGTGAGGCTGATCCTCATGCTCAGAGGCTGAGTGGTGAGGAGGGGGCAGTTGACTTAGTCCACACTCCTGCCCCAGCAACTATCTTTGGGCCAAGGGGAGATTGTCATGGGCAGGGGATGACTAAGGGACAGAATGTGGCAAGGTAAACTCTATAGACTAAGGGTATAAAACAACGGAAGCAATACAATTTAAAAAACCCTCAAAACATTCATAAAATAGTTTCTCTCTGACCTATGGGTCACATATACTCATGGTGATGTGGTACAAAATGTTTTATTGGCACTCCCCAACAGAACTGAGAAGCTGGGAGGACGGTCAGGAAAAGACAATGGCTTCCCCATTCCCAGAAGCTGGGGGAAGGTAGAGTAGGAAAGCGTCAAACTGCCATGTTCCTAGCAGCCAGGACATAGAGAGGGGTGGAGTTTCCACCCTACATCCAAAAAGGCTTGATTTGAAATTAGGCAAGGAATTCTGGGAAGTGGACTCATGGTTGAAATTTGGACTGGATTGTGAGAGAACCACTACTCTAAGACCCATTAGGAAATTAACCTGTTTTGTACCGAGTGAGAACATTAAGAGAAATGTGACGTGTAGTGCATATTTCCCAATCAATTATAATTTCTTCCAGCGAGCAGGCTCCTTGTGAAATGGGCCCTTATTTATGCAAATTGGTTTTAAATGAGAATGTTTAACTAAAGGATTTGATCCCTATATAATATGCTATAAAATTACATCCAGACACCGTATGAATCTCTCTCCTTCTTCATGAACTTATTTTTATTGTCTGAAAAGAAAGTTACACTATGTGTCTATAACTACAATGAAACTATTTAGATAAATGGTATTTTTGATTGTTTGGTTATCACTAGTATATTTAATAAGGATTAGACCACTGAGGGGCAGTTGAGTCTGGTAGATATAGCACTGGACTGGGACTTAGGAGATGTAGGTCCCAGTCCTTACCATTATCCTGCTGGGTGACCTTAGGCAAGTCACATCAGTTTCTCCATCTGTAAAATGGGGATAATGATACTGTTTCCTTTCTAAAGCACTTTGAGATCTACTGAGGAAAAGCACAACATAAGAACTATGTACTATTATTATTCGGTGCTAGTATTAGTGGTAGTCTAGTCCTTAATTATGCTGGGGAAAGTATTAGGTCACCATTTTAAGCTTTCACCATAGATATTTTGGTTTCTAGGCTGCATCAAAGTTAAGAGTGAAAGATTATGACGGAATGAAACAATTTTACCCCTTCTGTATTTCTTGAAAAATTTTTGGTCTGAAATTTTTGAAGATTAGACCTTTGCCTCAATCCATAAGAGCCCTTTTCCCCCTAGAAAATTCCAAGTTAATCAGACAAACATAATGTTGGGATTATAGGACTTAGAAAAATTGCTGGCTTCACTGTTTTGGAGAAAAAAAATGTTCTAACCTTTTTTGTGTATATGTAACTCAGAAATGGTTGGCTGTAAAATGTCAACCTGTCCTGCATCTAATCCTTTGAGAGAGCTATTGCATAGGGCATGTTTGAATAGATTTGGTTAAGAAATACAAAAATTTAATTTTGAATCTCTTAACATTCAATTATGCTTGAACTATGCTGAAGGAAATTTCAAGGAGATTGTAAGTTCCTTTGGAATGCTAATGAAACATCTGTGGAAGCATGAATTAACTATTACAGTGTTGATTTGCTGGAAGGAACTGGTTTCTAAACTTGTTCAGAGATCTTGAAGTATTTCAGGAGTCACTTGGAAGTGACTTTACACTGAAAGTGGCAAGACCAATTTACATGATCAACTTTTCACATCAGCTGTCTCAGCAATCCTGTTACGGACCTGAAAATTTTGCTGACATACAGTAACATTTCCAAGAGTATTTACAAGCCATTTCAGACTTAAAGGACTCAAAAATATATTTTTTGCATCTTTTTCAAAGATTTAAACTTTTCCGTACTCTACTGTAAAAATTTAAGATACTCCTCTACACTAGTCCACAATGAACATTTGTGCCTCAGTTTGGTCTGACACACTTCATTTTCCAAATCAACAAGTTATTCATGGTCAAAATTGTTAATGTTAGAATCTGTCAATTCCATGCAGTATGAGAGAAGGAAAATACAATTGGCAGTAACTGGAGAAGCCAAATAGTCCTGAACAGCAGCAACAAAATTTTTAGCCAGCGTGGATGGGATTTTTTTAAAGCGTTTTCCTAACTCTACAGTTATCGAAGCCAGTAAAACTCTCATTGACTTCTATGGAAGCAGTATTAGACCAATGCTGAGTACTTTGGAAAATCCCCCTCCCCAAAGCTTAGTTCTTGAGATCCAGGGTGCACAGCAAAAAGGATCTATCAGGTTTCTATTACAGTACCAACTATCTGATAAGAACTTACGCTCTATCTCACTACTCATGATGATAGGTGGTTGGACAATGTTAATCTCTTTCTGAGAAAAATGTCACGTGGGGGGGGGGGGAGGTGGCGTGGGGGGAAATGTCTCAAATCAGGATGAATAGTCAAAAACATGATTTTTTTTTTGTAAGAAGGATTTCATTAAAACATTCAGTTTCAGGATAACCAATGTGGAGTTTTTTGGTTTGCTGACTGCCTGCATGGGGAGCTCTGCATTATTCTGAAAAATTATTCTGAGGGAAAACTCCCAACCTGTTTGACTCCTGACTTTCCTCCAGCCAATGCCCTATTTTAGCCCTTCTCTCTGACATCCTTCCTGGATGTCTCACGGTCAACTTTAACTTAACATGGCCAAAATTAAGATCCCGATCTTCCGTTTTACAAACCCATCCACATCCGCCAGTCTCTCTCCCTGTTGACAATGCCATCCCTTCCTATCTCTGGGGGTGTCTTTGGCTTTCCCTCTCTCTTACCCCCACACATCCAGGATTGATATACATCTCACTACTTCTTCTGCCATAATATGTCTAAGAGCTGATATTCTCTCTCACTCTGTCTCTCTACTCTACTCAAACCCTTGTTCAGGCCCTTTTTGGATTACTCTAACCTCCTCCTCTTTGGGTCTCCAACCCCCACAGTACCCTGCTGCAGTCTATACCAAACACAGTTCCCTTACTCCAACTGGCTGCAATTTTGTGCATGTGGAAGGTGATGCAGAGGGGGCAGTCCTGATGTGATGAGTGGATGCTGAAGCTCAAATTATAGTCAAGTGTGAGGTAGCTTTGCAGTAATAGAATATCCTCTTCACTAAATTACACATTTTTGTTTTCCCTTTTTCAGATCTCAGGACTGTGGAAGATGGAATTAAGGTAGCTGCCATGGTAACATCTAATAAAGGTAAATGCATTGTGAGTATGTCACTTTCAGATGGCCTTTGGGACCAAAAAACATTCTTGTATATGCATTAAAAAAAATTATTTTATTGTCGTTTGCATTATATTTGAGTGGGTTTTGCTGATTTATAAGCCTGGGGAGTGAAAGGGGGACAGAACCAGCTCTTTTCCTTTCCTAACTAATATAATTTATTACAAAAAGTTAGAGTCTAAAACAACATTTTATGCCAGACTCTAAATTCTTGAAAATATGGGTTTACAATGAAAACACCAACAGATGCCTAATGGTAAAGAGCATAGTAGGTGTTGCTATGATATCAGATGGTAGAACTCATTTTTTAAATTTTCTGTCAGCACGTGCAGTGTACTGTAAAATAAGAGAAAGACAGCAATAGCTGCACCCATTTGTTTCAACGCAGCATTCTGAAGTTTCACATGGTGAGAACCATGAGTGCTCACTATATCTTAAATAGAAATTGGCATTGCCCGGCCTCCAGCAACAAGGGCAGTAGGGGAAAACAAATGTCAGGGTTTCTTTCAATTCCATGTATTGATTGTTTAAAAAGGCTAAAGCTCTATCCCCCTGTTTAATCTGTACTAAAGGAGGGAGGGAGAAAAATGTTTTACAATTTCTGATGGTAAATCATAGTCACCTGCCCTCTTCCAGCTGTATTACAAACAA
This sequence comes from Trachemys scripta elegans, assembly GCF_013100865.1. NCBI lineage: Eukaryota > Metazoa > Chordata > Testudines > Emydidae > Trachemys > Trachemys scripta. The sequence continues at coordinate 192,998,908 of NC_048299.1, read as the reverse complement.
TGTCAATTTATTCAGCAAGATAGTAGCTGGGTCAGCGGCTGGGTGTCCTCTGAAAATTAGGCCCCTTTAAAAAAGTCTCAAGTTGGGCACCCAGAAATCAGTTATTTTGGAAAATTTACTCCGAGAGTTTAAAACATAGGTTACTTGAAGCCACAGGTTTTATATGGCAAGAAGGACTTGCTGCCATGTGGCAGGCATTTGGATTTGTGAAGATATGGTAAACATTCTAGGTTTCCGAAGATTAATTTGGCCCAGATAGCCACACAAACATCCCGCTGTTGCTTGTCCACCTGAATAACCCTTTGTTAACAGGGGGATTCCCACAGTGTTCCAGCCAAAGATTACACTCAGTGCATAAACAAACTCACCTCATTCTTGAAGCTTGGCTTAATTAACAAGGTAAACACCACCACAGTGTAAGTCAAACTAAGCATCCTCCCATTGGCTCATTTCATGGCTTGCTGTGTAGGTCCACTCTGTCCCAGAGCCTACTTCCCTTTCCAGTTAGTCATTCCCACATCTTTTTACATCCAGGTTGGAATTAATGAGCTCACCTTCCACGATGAATCAGCAAAAATCAGCCAACTTTAGCCAGGGCATCTTCAATACCTGTACACAAATGCAAGGAGTATGGGGAACAAGCAGGATGAACTGGAAGTCATGGTATACGAAGAAAATTATGACTTAATTGGCATTAGAGAGAATTGGTGGGATAACTCCCATGATTGGAGTACTGAAACTGAGGGATATAGCTTGTCCCAGAAGGATAGATATAGGAAAAAGGAAGTGGTGTTGGGCTGTACGTCAAGAATGTATACACTTGCTCCAAGGTCCAAGAGGAAGTGAGAGTCAGACCTACTGAGAGTCTCTGTGTGAGGATAAAAAGGGCAAAGAATAGTAGCAATGTTATGGTGAGGGGTCTATTATAGATCACATCATCAGGAAGAGGAAGAGGACAAGTCATTCAACAAGCTGGTAACAAGATTAACTAACACACATGAACTACTATTAATGGGAGATTTTAACTTCGCTGATATACAGCTAAACATAACATGTCCTGCAAGTTCTCAGCATGTTTAGGAGACAACATTCTGATTCAGAAAGTTGAGGAAACAAGTAGGGGGTCATCCATTTTGGATCTGCTTTGGACCAATAGGGATGAATTAGTTGTGAATGTGAAGGTGGTCAGGAACTTGTGAGGAAGTGATCACGATCGGATAAAATTCAAGATCTTAGGGAAAGGAGGACATAAGAACAGTAAAACAAGGACTCCAGAAAGGCAGATTTCAACCAATTCAGAGAAATAGTGGGCAAGGTCCCATGGAAAGATCAGTTGGGAAGAAAAGAAGTTGAAGAAGACTGGCAGTTCCTAAAAGATGTAATACTAGAGATTCAACATCAAGCTATTCCAATGCAGAGGAAAGATCAGAAGAGCCACAGGAGGCCAATGTGGCTGCAAAAGGAGCTTTTTAGCTATCTAAAAACCAAAAGGGATACATATAGGAAATGGAAAGAGGGCCATGTCACCCAGGAAGTATTCATGGGAATAGCATGAGCATTTAGGGATAAAATCAGGAAAGTCAAGGCAAAGAATGAGATACAGCTGGAAAAGAATGTTAGAGACAACAGGAAGGGGTTCTTCACATAGAAGAGACAAAAAAGAAAGATCGGGGTGGCGTGGGTCCGCTGCTTAGTGGAAAAAGTGAGCTGGTAACAGATGTGATAAGAAGGCGGAGCTGCTCGATGCCTACTTTGCTTCAGTCTTCTCAGAAAATATAACATGTGACCAGACAACTAGAAAGTTACCATAGACAATAAAGAGGAAGGGATGCAGATCAGGATAAGCAAAGAACACGTCAGAGATCTTCTGACCAATTTGAATGAATTCAAGTCAGCGGGGCCTGAGGTTATTCCCCTCAGGGTACTGAAGGAATTAGTGAAGAAATCTTTGAGCCACACTGGCAATAATATTTGCAAACTCATGGATGACAGGAGAGGTCCCAGTAGACTGGAGAAGGGCTAACATAGTGCCCATCTTTAAAAAGGGAGAAAGGAGGAGTCAGAACTGTAGACCAGTGAGCCTGACTTTGATGCCTAGGAAGCTACTAGAGCAATGTATAAAACACTCAATTTGTGAATTCCTGGAAGATGAAGGAGTAATCACTAGCAGCCAGCATGGATTTACTAAGAACAAATCATGGTAAGCCAGCTTGATTCCCTTCTTTGACAGGATAACTGGTTTGGTGGATAGGGGGAATATGGTGGACATAATATACCTGGACTTCAGCAAGGCTTTTGACAATCCCACATGACTGTTAAGTAAGTTGGAGAAAAGCAGGCTTCACAGAACTACCATAAAATGGATACATGATTGGTTAAATAACCTCAAACAATGAATAACTGTTAATGGAATGATGTCAGATTGGAGGGAGATCTCAAGTGGGGTTCCACAGGGACCTGTTCCGGGTCTGGTGTTGTTTAACATCTTTATTAGTGACCTGAATGTAGGAATAGAGAGCATACTGATCAAATTTGCAGATGACAAAGCTGGGGCAAGGGGTTGCCAACACTTTGGAAGATAGAGCTAAAATTCAGAGGGATCTTGATAAATTGGTGATCGGGGCTGTAGACAACAAAATTAAATTCAGCAAAGAGAAATGTAAGGTGCTAGATGTAGGAAAGAAAAACCAAATGCACAACTACAGAATGGGGGATAACTGGTTTGCCAGCAGCACTGCTGAGAAGGATCTGGGAGTTGTGGTGAATCACAACCTCAACATGAGTCAGAGGCATAGCATGCAAGTCATAGGAGGTGATAGTACCTCTCTACACTGGTTAGGCCTCAGATGGAGTACTGTCCCCAATTGTATAGAAAGGATGTGGAGAAACTGGAAAAGGTCCTGAGGTGAGCAACAAAGTTTATCAAAGGGATGGAACACAAGCCATATGAGCATAGGCTGAAGGAACTGGATATGTTTAGTTTGGAAAAGAGGAGATTAAGGGGGGATATATCAGTCTTTAAATACTTGAAAGGCTGCCATAAGAAAGATGGAGAAAAGTTGTTCTCTTTTGCCACAGAGGGAAGGACAAGAGGCATGGGTTCAAATGACAGCACAGCAAATTTAGACTCAATCTCAGGAAAAACTAAATATAGAACAATGGACCAGACTGTCTAGTGAGGTTATGGAAGCTCCTTCACTGGAGGTTTTCAAAAGGAGTCTGGATAGCCATCTGTCTTGTTTTAAACACAACAAATCCTACATCTTGGTAGGGGATTATACTAGATGAGCCTTGCAGTCCCTTCTAACCCTATGATTCTAACATTTTCCGATGGTGGGTCAACAGAAGAATCTGGCCGCCTTGTTGAAACACTTCAGAAAGTCCTATAACATTTATTAGATATTTATAACATTAATATTTTTCATACAGCCTACACCATGGACATTTGTCTATCATTCTTTAGAATCTGAATAATTTCCTAGAATTTCTATAAAACCCTATTGATTTAATCACTATTCAATTTTAGTGGGGTTTTCCAGAAAGGGAAAAAAGCTTCAAAATGGAGACCCCCTATTGCTAGAAACATATGCAACTAAGGTTGCTCCCTCAGCTATAATACAGTCTAGAAAACTTGATGATAATCTTCTCTATGTAGTCACACTTATTTTCTATTCATAGCAATTCCACTGTTGGCCTGCAATTTCTTTTCTAATTAGCTTCTTGGCATATAGGAATGGAAAGCTTCCTTAATTTTATTCAGGATTTGTGTGCGCTTTTCTCCAACAACCTGTTTTTCTTTGTCTGTGATTATTTTATTACCCTTGGTCACAGCATGCCTTCTTAGTTAGTAGCTGGCAAAAATTTTACTGATGCTTAGCCCTTTCATGGTTACCCACAAATACAGTGTAAAACTGACAGCTTCTGTGTGGCATAGATATCTGGAAGGACATTTAGTAGACTGACAGGTAAGTAGAGCTGGCTGAGACATTTTCAGTGAAGTGATTTTTCACTGGAAAATGCCAATTTGTCAAATCTGAAACTTTTCATGGAAATGTATCAGTTTCACCAGGAAGATCTCTCAGGTTGGCTGTGGGGCAGAAGGAGTGGAAGAGAGAGAGGGAGGCCCACCTTAGAATAGTCAATGGCCTGGGGGATACCCAGGTTTAAGTCCCTGCTCTGAATCAGGTAGAGTAGGGACTTGAACCTGGGTCTCACACATCCCACACAAGTGCCCCAACCAGTAGGATTTTGGCTTCCTGGTGGTGGCCATCGTTATAGTTTTTTGTGGAAAAAAAATGGAAAGGTTTGTTTCAAACCCCCTTTTTTCCCTTCCCAACATTCTTATTTTCCAGCCAGACCCACATATAATATTACGGCCAAATACAAGATGGGACAACACACTATAAAAAGTGGAAAGCTTGCACATGGCAGACAGACCACTGATGCATTGCAAAAAAGCCTATTGCTACTGGCAATTAATTCTGAAAGGCAGATTTACACAGAACAGGTTCTTCTAATAGATTGCAGTCATCACCCAAACCATATCAAGCAACAACTCTTTACTCTCCCAAGAAATTGGGGGAACTCCTGCCCCATGTGTTGACCCCACCCACACAGGGTGGTTGGGCTAATAGGCCACATGCTAGGAGGGGACTGACCTGACTCACTTTCTTGCTTCCCTTCTCCAGCCTTTGTGAGTTGGGGCAGCTCCAGCCTCCCACCCCCACTGCAACAGCTGCTCTGGCAGCTCCAAGGTGTTCTCAGTACATTGCCGGCTGCTGCTGCTTTGGTGGTGGCATGACCCTGGCCTTAGAACATTTGTGTGTCTGACTTATTTTCATAGAATCATAGAATATCAGGGTTGGAAGGGACCTCAAAAGGTCATCTAGTCCAACCCCCTGCTCAAAGCAGGACCAATTCCCAACTAAATCATCCCAGCCAGGGCTTTGTCAAGCCGGGCCTTAAAAACCTCCAAGGAAGGAGACTCCACCACCTCCCTAGGTAACGCATTCCAGTGCTTCACCACCCTCCTAGTGAAATAGTGTTTCCTAATATCCAACCTGGACCTCCCCCACTGCAACTTGAGACCATTGCTCCTTGTTCTGTCATCTGCCACCACTGAGAACAGCCAAGTTCCATCCTCTTTGGATCCCCCCTTCAGGTAGTTGAAGGCTGCTATCAAATCCCCCCTCACTCTTCTCTTCTGGAGACTAAACAATCCCAGTTCCCTCAGCCTCTCCTCATAAGTCATGTGCTCCAGACCCCTAATCATTTTTTGTTGCCCTCCGCTGGACTCTTTCCAATTTTTCCACATCCTTCTTGTAGTGTGGGGCCCAAAACTGGACACAGTACTCCAAATGAGGCCTCACCAATTTCGAATAAAGGGGAACGATCACATTCCTCGATCTGCTGACATGCTGCCAACATTTTCCTGACAAATATAAGCGAGAGAAGGAAAAATGGTCATTATTAATGGTTTCTATCTCAGCAAAAGCTGACTGTGATATTTTGGGACAATGAAAAGCTAGAGGGTGTTCTCCCCACCAAATACCAAAGGTATGTAAAAAATAGGCCAAACAAAATAATCTTTTATAATGGAAAAAGTGTTAGGCAACTTAAATGTAGGGGTCGTTATCAGCTCCACCTATACAAAAAAAAAAAAAAAAAGGGAAAGCAAAAATATATTACAGTAAAAAGAGGAAATCACATGATGCACACCTCAAGAACAAACCTCATGACCTTGTATGACTCCCCTTGCTTGAAAACATCTCTCCGAGTCACAGTACATCATATCTAACCTGCAGCTGGATCTGGATGAGTGCAGCAGTACCTAGAAGTCTCACTGGCTAAAGTTTTCAAAAGTGCCTAAATCCCATTTTCAAAAGTGAGTCACTTAGTCCCTTTGGAAATTGTACCCACTGAAGTCAATGTGGCTCTGCATGGGCTGCACTGTAAAGTACCATGTTTACCTATGATTCCACATGTTTACATATTTAAATTATAACAATTCAGAGTTTTGTATACAAATAGAAGATTAAGCCACTATATGAAAAGCAGTTTATAAAAAAGTGTACTGTACCTGACTTCTTATTAGCAGATAAGTTGTGAGTCCATCTTTTACCCATGAGACAACAGGTTTTGTTTGGCCATTCTCAGACTTTAGTATTTTATGATATATTGGAATGACACTTCTTTATGCAATGTGTTTGAGCATTACAGAGTCACAAAACATTTACAGAGTCATAATTGGTCAAATGATCCTGTAAACCTCACACTTTCTTGATGAATCCAATGCTGCTAAGCAAGAGAACAAATAATCGATGGCAAGAACCTTAGTTGGATACCTAAAAAGAATCCACTAAATTAACTTGGATTTCTTGAGAGGGTTTCAGAAGAATGCATGATGCAAGCTTCCAAAATCAGTTAATGGTCTGTGAAAAAAAGCATAGCGAGTTTCAGCAACAGCTGACATGTCAATGCAAAGCTTACAAGAATGTAAAGACCAGAGTAAATGCTTGTTAAATGTAAACTCTTTGTTCTCAGAAGGTAATTATTTACTCAAGATATTGTAAGGTAGTTTCTCTGTAAGCACCATGATACTAGCCTGTTCTGCTAGTAATATTTCCCCTAATGGACCCCAATCCTAGCAACTGCTCCCCAAAATAGGTTCCACTCCCAGTCCTGCAGCTTTGAACACTTGCAGGGAAACTCACTTGCAGGGAAACAGTTCTGCATTTAGATCCTGCCTCTGCAACATGCACTGCCCCATGGGTGTAGTGCCCAGTGCACCAACGGTGCTCCCCTTTGTCAGGCACCTTTGATTTATCAGGTAACATGGATGATGGTGGTAGATATATCCTATTAATTCCTTGTGCCAAAAGATATATGACTAATTGTTGAACTCTCAGTCCTAGGATAATTCCCATGTGTTGTTAGAAGTACATTCACCACCACCACATTCTGATAGGATCAAGCTATTTATGGCGCATATTCACCAAGGGCCTGATCAAATACCCACTGACATCCATGAAAGGGGGTCTCATTGATTTCAGTAGGTGTTGGATCAAGTCCCAAGTCCTCCAGGGTATACTCCCTTTAGATATGTAGCAGTTTTGGCCCATACCCAAGGTTGTGGCTACCTAGTGACATAGTACGATCTCCTGGAACTGTTTTTCCTCTCCTTCCCCCTGCCATTTACTGGCTTTATTAACAGAAGAAATGTGGAGTATACATACAAGTCTTGGATCACTGTTTAATAAAGGAATAGGTGCTTTATAGTATTGTTCTTTTGGAGTCTTACACACAGCTTGTCCTTTCTTCACTTTCTCCCCTCCTCTGCACCCACACTTAAAGAGGATATTTATCTGTATAAGTACTTTTTTTTTTGAATTGTGTAAAGTACAGTGACTCATACGTAAAAGATCCGTGGCAAACTCACATTAGGCACACATCTTATTATAAACTGGGCCCTTCCTTTTAAATTTAGCATTCAGCTGTGTTGTATATTTGATAGAGCAACAATTGCAAATCAAGTCAAAATCTGAGACAGGATGACTTTTATGGTTAATTGTATAAGGAGTTCCATGAAGGTCTGGAGGAAGAGGAAGATAGTGCCATGAAAGAAAGAAGCAGCAGCATTACTGCATCACAGGATAAGGGTTTCTACAGAAGAGAACAAAACAATCTCAATATATTTATTGTGAATAATACAAAATGATTATGAAGATGAAATAATATTCAAATGCTAGGGTGAAAATGAGATCACGTTCAGTGATTTGAGATCCCTGTATAATCCCTGGATTGTAAATAAGGGTGTATGTTTTTAAATTAAACTTCCTTTGGGAAACTGCCTAGAATTGTATGTATATATCTATATATATAAAAAATAAGTAAAAGGAAAGACTGAATAATTTTAAAGCTTTAAAGGGTATTTTTCTACCCAAAATAGCTAAATCACATCAGTCTACAAGATAACGTGGGTGAATAGAAAAAAACTCTCATTAGCATGTATTTCAAAGCCTTATTTGTGTGCAATATAATTAAAATATGTTTAAATAACTTTAATGTTGGGACAGTAACAAGCAACGCTAAAGCGTTTCAAAGTAAAGGCTAACACTTTGTTCTAATTTTGTTGTGAATACAAATCTTGCAGCTCATTAAAAAGAGGGATGATAGTCCAGCATAGAGCAGCATAGGCCTGATTGAAGTCTATGGAAAGATTTCCATAGACTTAGGTGGACTTTGGATCATGTTCAGGATTCCCCAAAATACCTCTCCCAGTCCATATCAGTCCTGACCAGCAGATGCTTTTTTTGAAGACACAACCCTTCTATCACTGGAGGCAGGGCCAGCTCCAGGGTTTTGGCCGCCCCAAGCAGCCAAAACAACAACAACAAAAAGCCGCAATCACAATCTGCGGCGGCAATTCGGCGGGAGGTCCTTCGCTCCCAGGCAGAGTGAGGGACCATCCGCCGAATTGCCGCCGAATACCTGGACGTGCCGCCCCTCTCCGGAGCAGCCGCCCCAAGCACCTGCTTGAGAAGCTGGTGCCTGGAGCCGGCCCTGACTGGAGGCCTGTACCGTGGTTTAAACCAGTGGAAGTCTGCAGAGGGATGGGTAAATTTAGCCTTTTGACTTTCTCTAATCAAATATCTGACAGGCTTGGAACAGGATGGAATGCCAGGAAATACATATAACTGGTTTTGATTAGTTAATTTATTAACCTCTTTGATCACAGCAACTACTGCAGTTGTTTATTGAATGAGCAAATGTTCAGCCACGTCCGGTTGCTCTCCTGGTGAATAACACGGTGTGCTGTTGAACTCTGATGGCAACAGTGCATCCCTTCTCAATCCAAAAGATAGTTGCTATGATGCGGGGCTTTTGGGGTATAGTGGTGAGGGAACTAAAATGAGTGACCAATGTGGGAAGAGATTCAGGAGATGGGCTGGAGAGATGGGGATCAGAAAGACAAACAACTGTTCACCAGTTTTTATAGCCTATAATAACTGTCCCCTCCTCCTGCTCTGATCATCTCTCCCTACTCAGAATCCCACCACTAGCTGCTGTGCTTACACATCAAGTTCAAGATTCCCATCCTCACCTTGAGGGCTGTGCAAACTCTGTCCCACCTGGAATTTAGTTTTCATACCCTCCTATTCGCCATCTGACTGCCTACAGTCTGCCCAAGTGCAGATAGGTATCATCCCAAAATGCCCCCTTGTGCACTAACATGGCTCTGCAGGCAACCTTCGTAAGTATCCCCCCATATCCCCCACCAAAAAATAACTTGCACTCCCAGAGCCTAAACTAATAGTTTCCCTCTTGTGGGGTCTAATTTATTAACCACCATCCAGCTCCCAAAAGAGCTACTTTATCCCTTTTCCTGCCACTTAAATTCAGGGTTTCACAGCCCTCCTTTAAGGACTGTGTCCTTCAATTCCTGACCTCCTTAGTCCAAAGACTCACCCTTTGGGTTTATGGGTTGCATAGACCTCCTTCCTAGGGCTGTGTAGCACACTTCAGCAGCTCTCCTTCAGCTACTCTCCTGACCGCCTCAGAGACTCCCTTTGACTCCCCTACCCAGTCATCTAATTGGTTTCTTAAGCCTTCCTAGATGGGTGTAATAATGTCAAACACCTGTCTGTAGTTGGCTGAGAGAAGAACCTTGGCCTGCCCACTCCACAAGGCTCCTGGTCTCTTAAAGAAACAGTAATCTGTGTTTTTTCCCCGAACACCTTTTCTTTTCCACACACTGACTATTCCCTGGGACCAACTTCCTGTCTCCAGCTGACTGCTTCAGGGCCTCCATGGGCATATGAAATAGAGTAACTTTCTCCTCTGGCCTTAAGGGGCCAGTACCCCATTACATGAATCCATCGTGGGAAACTTTTTCTATTTTTCATAGGGCCTTCTCCTACCCCTTTTATGGCCAAAGTATCCTCTTTTCATGCACTAGCTGACGACCTGCTTCTGGTCATTTGGTGTGTATTGTCTGTCCTGCATTGTCTAAATTAAATTGGTCTCTGCCCCAAAAGCCTTTCACTAGACATCTTCCTCTTTATTTAAAATAGTGCCATGGTCCTAAATAATAAAATATTTAGTAATGTTTTAAATTATTATTTCTTGATAGACGTCCTATTGCTGTAGATTTATTGAGACATACAATTATAATTGTGTAATAATTACACATTCAGTACTAAAGGCTAAATAAATATTAACGGATTATTAAAACATTCATTGTAATAATAGTGGTTAATCCTCACTGAATATGTTTATAATAATACTTTTGTATTTAACATATGATTAATGTCTTATTAAATGTAAATTTAAAGTGCTTTATATTCTCTACTTGTTTGGCTTTAGCCCATTAGTACTAATGGGATTTGAATGGCACTGAGTTCAGAGTATGTCCTAAGTATGAATGTGGGAACATTAATTAGATTTTAATAAAAAAATCAATTAAATGCTGTTAGATAATTAGGATATTTTTGCACATTGTTTAATGTCAACTACATATTAAACATTTTCATAGGCCTTTCAAGTAAAATCTAGCCATACAGGCTCAGAGCATTTGGGAAGCTGGAAAAAGCATTTGCAAAAATTCATGATTGTTTTTCTCCTTTTTGTTGAAATTTTATTTTAATGGAAAATTTTTAACTAGCTCTACATCCAGCTGTATTGCTAAACAAGAGCAAGGGTGGCTTAGTAGACTAAGCATTAGAGCAAGGGCCTCCTGAGTCCTAATTCTGGCAATCCAACTGATGTGCTGCATGTCACTATGCAAGTCACAAACTCATTGCTCTAGTTTCACCATCTGTAAAATGGGGCTAAAACCTACTTACCTCTCAACATTGCTGACAGTGTCAGTCAATAGTTGTACATCCTTTTAAAAATATGGAAAACACTACCCTAGATAGTCTGTAGGGGAGTAGGAAACCTCATACACCTGCACGGGCTACCCCACAGGTTCTCAACCTGGGGGTCAGGACACCTCAGGGGGGCACGAGGTTATTACATGGGGGATTGCGAGCTGTCAGCCTCCATCCCAAACCCCGTTTTGCCTCCAGCATTTATAATGGTGTTAAATATATAAAAAGTGTTTTTAATTTATAAAGAGGGGTCATACTCAGAGGCTTGCTATGTAAAAGGGGTCACCAGTGCAAAAGTTTGAGGGCCACCGGGCTACCCAGACCTTCAAACCAGGTGTGCAGGAAGAAGTGGGAACACTCGCTCCTCCCCAGACCACTGAACAGGCTCTGGGCGGGGAAATATGCTTTGTCCCCACAATCTATCAGCAAGTACAGCAGAGTAGTGGGTGTCACAATTTGGTGCTGGTATACGCCAACAGAAAGTTACTACTTCACTGGAGTAAGAGGGAAGCAGGAAAGAAATTGCTCTAAAGAAGTCTCTCTCTCTGAGATTCAATATTCTTGGGATGATGCAGCTTACATCCCATTCTTTCATTAGGGCTGTGCCTAAAAGGCACAATCTAGCCATGTATTAGTACATTAAGAAGTGAGGACTAATTGTTATTCAATGTAATTTGTGCCACAAAAGCCCTTCCCTATTGAGATGAGAGATTCAACATGTACTGTTTTGTCTACATATTTCTTAAATCAAATATGTTTTTTAATAAGAGTTGATTTTAACATAAAATCTCTTTAGTTTTACATTAAGCACCTACAATTTGTTTCATTAACTGAGAGTGCTTCTGAACACTATTACTTTTCACAGACAAATTACGAAGTCGCTCAACAGTCAAATCTATTTATCTATTTATACCATACTCATTAGCATGTTATCTGAGTGCTTAAAGTCTCAGAAGCAGTTTGCAACCAGCAGCCCCTACTGAGACTGAGTTTAACTAGTGCTGGATAATAGATTACTCAGCACTGAAAGGCAAATGTCCCCAGAGCTACCAGGGTAAGAGATGCGGTTGTACTGAGGATTCTATCCCTTTCCCACTGCCAATCACAATGCAAGAGATATTTCAACTGCATTTCACAGTGCAAGAATTAATTGCCAGAATATTTCCTGTGTTCCTGCTTCTAGGACACTCGTGGTCTCATAGCTGAGAATCCAGCTTTAGTTCTATTTCCATACATGCCCTTTCAAATATACTAGAATAAACTGAAAGTTGACTTATTACAGAATTTACAACTGCCCTTCTGGGACGTTCACACCATCTGAAAAAGGTGGAGTGTTCCACACTAGGAAAAAATTAGAGGCTGCAGTCCTAATGTCAAGGAGGACAGTGGTTATGAAGGCAGAACATCAGCCTGGTGGGGGACGGGGGGGAACACACTAAAGATTGTGATCAATAGGTTCAATTGCAACTGAAGTTTGTAAACAGTCTGTGCAAATTGGAGAGCCATCTGAAATTCTATCTTGCAGCCCCAGAAATACTCGTTTCAGAGTAGCAGCCGTGTTACTGTTTCAGCCATTTTGGGAAGTCCTATCAAGAAACAGAGGAGAACCCACAACCATCCTGTCAACCTAACAAGATAAAACTGGCACACTTTGCTAAAGGATACCAGCCAAAAAGATGGGATGATGGTTTGATGTCAATTAAATCAAAGCACCAGCAAACCCATATTCTAAATATTTCTCACTATTCAGTGGCAAAAAGCTACATTAATGCAGAGTTAAGGTTGCTTGGTGGTATGTCGTCCCCTGGCAGAATGTTGAGTTGAGCAAAATCAAACTTCTGAAAACAGGAAATGCACAGTTATGTTTGCCCTTGCAACTTTAACTCTGACCTTTTTCAACAATGCCCCAAAGGCCCTTAATACACATACATTTACTCTGCCAGCCCCATAATTGATGTAATATATAAGCTCTTGACCTCCTTTTACAACCATTCACTGTCACCCTCAGGATTCCATCTAAAACAACTAAAGTACAAAAAAATATTGCCCATACCACCTTCTGTTTGGTCTCCTGGAGCTGGCATCAGCCAATGGGATTTATTTGCTTACACTCTAGGTATAGTCAGCGTGTTAGGTGTACCTACACTAAATGGTAGAGGCAGTAGTTGGACCTGCTTGGCAAAGGTGTATTTGTGATATGAACATGTGTGGGTTACTTGGAAGGGCCTGACAGAGTTATGATTATGATATGAGGCAATCTATGTGCTGAATCCTCAAGTTTGTGAGCAAAGGGAAGAGCTGCATGTGTGGATCCAGCATGTATCATTTTAATGCTCAGTTGTGTAGGTTATGTCAGTAGCAGGGCATAGGGCTTTTATTACAAAGGACATTGTCTGCAGTGAGGTGGAATATGAAAGGATTCCAGTGACTTAATATGGTTAAGTGAAAGTGTAGATTGAGATGGTAAGTGTAAGGGAATTATAAAAGTTTTGAAGTGGTTCTTAAATTTGACATGTGTGGTATTCCTTCTGGATAGGTGGCTCAATTGTGTGAGTGTACTCTGGGATCTGGAACCTCCTGAATATTATAGTGCCAAGGACCAGTGAGAGTATGTGGTATGGGCCTATTGAGACATTGCTCAAAGAGAGCAGAGGGAAAGTAGTGCTGGCAACCTTTTTCTCTTCTTTCCTTTTTGTACTTTAATAGTGTTATATGTAATCCTGTGGGTGAGCTGAATGGGTTGTAAAAGGAGGTAAGAGCCTGCACATTTCAGTAACTGTGAGGCTGATCGAGTAAAGGTGTGCGTGTTAATGGGCCATAGTGTGGCATTGTTGAAAGAGGGAAGAGTTAAGGTTGCACAGGCAACCTTAATTGTGCATTTTCTGGTTTGGGGAAATTTGAGTTTTGCTCCACTTAACGTTATGCATGGGGATGACCTTAACTTTGCATTAATTAATTTGTTGCTATTGAATTTCCTAAATTTTGAATAGAAAAAGATAAGTTGTTGGTAGGAGTTAGTAGTCATTTATTAAGCATTTGTACATATTATAACCTGAAATTTGCATACAGAGCCAAATCACTGCTCTCCTGAAAACTTTTTCAACCTTGTGATCTACACTTTGGCAGAATCCACACTTTGGCAACCCAGGCAGTGCACATATTTCTTTTCCCTCCCTTGTGCGGCCAGTTCCAAACATCTGCACTGTATGTCTTTGGAAACACCACATTAATTTGCCCCAAGATGAAGAAGTAACCACTTACTCCCACTCCTTCCCCGTGGGGCCAGTAAAATACAGATTTTCTCAAACAACCAGTCCAGTGCTTGCCTCCCATCCATCCTCATTGGCCAACACTCTCCCTTTCAGTCCTGCTTCCCCATCCCCTACCTCCACCATGTCTTATGTCTCTGGCTCCTCCATACCCAATATAAAAGAAAATTGGTTTGACTGGCTGCTAACTATTCTGCTGTGTTCACAGTAAACCTCCCCCTAAAATAAATATCATGTTATATTATAAACACAGACAACTTGTGGCAAACGTGAGTTCTTAAATCTTTATTGCACAGGTGTACAAAGGTTCAGAGTAGAAATGACAATGGTAGCATGTTCACCAGGGGCATTGGCACGTTCCCTTGAACTACCCAGACAAGCCTAAAGTGGCTTCATACAAAACCTTCTCTTTTTTTTAATTAGTGCATACATACAATAATCCTTCCAGACTCCATTTGTATACAAAGACGTGAACACACTCTTAAATAGCCCTCACAATTTGGCTTCCCCAAAGATTTAGTGGATGCCATGCACTACCTTATGTAAAAATAGACCACACAAGATCATTTTGACCCTCCTCAC